>NC_077222.1:48025555-48135624 GCF_024763615.1 Phlebotomus papatasi
AACCACCAAAAACGGTCAGTAGATTTAGTGTTGAAGACCTTATCAAAAATTTCAAGTTGTAAGTTTTTTATATAGGAAATGGACGAATGAACTGTAAATAAAAATATTTGTTTTTTTATAATCTGAAGGTTGTGAATTTTTAAATTTTAAAAAGTGGTCCGGCCTGTATAGAAAAATTTTAGCCACGTTATTCTAGATTTGGGAAGTATAACTTTGGCAAAGTTTGAGCCTATTCATAAGACTGGAAATTTCGAAAGGATTATTATAGTAGGGAGAAGTGGGGGACTTTTCAAATGGGGTATCTTTGAAATTGAGCTTTTCTCTCCTATTTTTAAATAGAACTGGACCTTACCATGATACATATATTTTAGCTTCATAAAACAATTGAGAAGATAAATTAAATTGATAAGCATTATTTTTTTTTTGAGAAAAAAGTCCGATATCAAATGTACCCTATTTCAAGGGTGCCCAACTTTCCCTTAAATGACAATTTTAAGAAATCCGCAGAAAATTTATTCATTGTGTTAGAACTACAAATTGCGTGGACTTATGAAAAAGAAAATAAAGCTTGGGTTATTTCATTTGCATATATATATTTTTTGATAAGAGAAAAACTCACACGAAAAGTTATGCTGAAATAATGAATTTTGCCCACTTTTATCCTTAATGATAATGCTAGTTATTCCATTTAGGAAAAACAGTATTGTACAACTTTTCCAGCAACTCCAAAGTGCACTTTTGCGAGTTGAAAAGAGAGTGAAAATGAGGGTACGATAGTACAGTCGAAAATGATGCAATAAATGTCATACCTTTTGGGTATAAAGTTGGGTGTTTTTGCAATTATAATTGAAAACATTAGAGAATGGTTATGAGCTGCTGAAGATACTCCCCTTCAATTTTCACATTTTTCTCCTCAAATCTCCTGACTTTTCCCTTCTCCCTTTTCCAACTTTCTCTTTTTGGGGTGATTTTCTATATGGGATTGTCCACGAAATAAAAAAAAGAACCTTTTTCTGTGAGTTTTTTTTTATGTGGATTGAGGATCAAACCATTTCACTCAATCGGATAACATTTTCATCATGAAGATAGTGTACGCAATTTGGTGAGGAAATTCCTAATTTCCCCTTCACACAACAAATTCTTTTTACCATTGAGACACCCCCTCAAACTTGTTTCCATTTTAATTACTTTCATTTAGTTAAGTGAGTGAAATTTAATTCCTCTTGACAAATTGCCATTTCACGTGAGACCACCAATGAAACGCAATCACGAAATATATAACTTTTTAATGTTCCACCAAATGTGTTGTAAATGTGGAAAATTAACAAGGATGGAATACCATAAGTAATATTTCGCAATCTTTCATGTTCTCTTGCCAAAATGCCTCTGCAGGGCTTTCCTCTTTAGTCTATGCTTTTCGTATATTTTTTTTGCACAACATGGAAATGTGATTGAATATATTTGTGATCTTTTTTTTTGCAAACATCAAACCACACGCAGAATGTGTAGAGGGGAAGGAAATTGGGAGAGTATGTATAAGAACAAATTCCCTTTTTGCCAAAAGTTACATGAAAATTAATAAGCGAAAATGCTCCCTTTGGCATCAAAATTGTACACTGAGAAAATACTAAAAGATCACAAAGCAATCAGAACGAAGAGCAACGAAACCCACAATGAGTGCTTTTGTGAAGCACATTTCAAACATATTACTCTCTTGGTGGAATTTTTGCAGAGGTGGAGGCTCAAAAGGGTGTGATGATAGCTCAACCACTGGCTAAAATTGTTCACCAAACTCCCCTATATTTACAGAATATTCCCCCGAGAGAGCAATATTAAGTTTTGAAAATTTCAATGTTTCATTAGGAATATTTCTGAATTCGTGAATAACGTGAAAAAAATTATTAATAATTTTAAATACACTGAAAAAAATATTTTGTAAAATTGTTCGTAAGTGTTTGTAAATTACTACTGGAAAATTACGAAATGCTTGTAAATCGTCTAACCCACAAATTCGTAAAAATTTGTACTTTTTTACAAAGATAGTTCGTTACATGATACCTTGACAAGCATTTTTTGTTCTTTTACAAACATTTGTTCGTAGATTTTTGTTTGTCTGGCAAAAATTTACGAACAAATGGCAAAATTTTACGAACTTTTTTTTTTGTATTTTCTACGAATATTTACGAACAAATGTTTGTAAAAGTACAAAAAATGCTAGACAAACGATCATTATACGAACAATTTTTGTGGAAAAATTATAAACTTTTACAAACTTGTTTTGTGGGTTAAATGATTTACGAGCATTTCGTAAGCCCCAATAGGAACTCACAAACATTTACGAACAATTTTACGAAATATTCTTTATGTGTATACTATAACTGACAATATAACCTTTCATAAAACCTTAGATTTAAGTTCTGTGATCAAATTTAGGAACATAAAGAGACAAAACTGGTTACTGTCCAATTGATTTGAAGACTTTCTGACTATAATGATGAATTTAGCCATAACCTCTACCAGTTATCTCGTACAAAATTCCATTTAAACTTAATCTGAGTCACTTCATTTCAGACCATGTGAAGGAGAAATGATCTATCAAGTTAGAAAGACAGTTTTGCAAATGAAATTAAAGGTATTAAAATAATTTAAAAATTTAAAAGTCAGAAAGAATTTTTTCTCTATCCCAAAACGGGAGACGAAGTCTGACACATAAATATATAAATTTTGAAAAGATTTTGACTTGACTGGTGGAAAGATTCATAATTGAAAACTTTAAGTCATGTAAAAGATTAATTGTTTTAATTTATTAATTTTATTTTTGTTAGTAAAAAAAACTTTTGTTTGGGTGGTCTTGTACGTCAGAGTTGATACGAGACCCACAAGGTCTAAAATTCTTCTGGTTTATTCAGAAATATAGTCTATTTGTAGGTTGAACAATTGAGGCTTAGCAATTGTGAACTTATTACAAAGTTCAGGAAGCCAATTTAAAATCTCTTTAATTGATCTAAGCAGAAATTAAGAAAGAGAATAATAAAAAAAAGAAGTGTAATTTTTTACTACTATTTCCTGAATAAACACCATCAAAAATAAATTTATACTGGGAGATTGTTTTAAAAGATAAGTAAATTACACCTTTCTATTTTTATTAGCATTCAAGGAGTATTGTCATAAACCTGTGAACTGTTTGCATGATTTGTAAAATTTGTTGAAAACTTAATTTTTCTTTTTTTGTATAGTTTAGTACGACAAATACGATAACTTATTTATATAACAAATACACAACTTAGTATTCAATTTCATTCAAAGAAATATCCAATAAGCAAACTATTTCTAATTATATGACCGTACAATGGTTAAACTTGTGGACTACCTATTCGATTATGTAAATGGCCATGGTATGATTCCCTTTTAGGTCACCAGATTTTTTTGGCACTAAAAATATTCAAAATTCATTTAGTAGAGCTTTTCTGAATTTAATTACACATAGATAGGGACTGATAACCCCTATCCCGGGGATCTCAGTGGCGTAATAGGCAACGGATGAGATCTCTGACTCGACTCTCACACTTGTGAGTTCGAGCCCCCCGCCCGGTGCAAACAACTGAATATTTAGAAAAAGACATTTTCACATGGAATAACACGTAATAAAATGCCCCGCTCTACCCAACAACTCCTGGAGCACGGAAGAAGCATCCACAATGCGGGGAAGACGCTCCTGGGCGAGTCTATAAACGAACTATAGCAGATTCATCTAATACGGGATAGAACAACAGTAACATATGAAAAACATGATTAAATTGTAACAAATATTCCGATACGATTAATAATAACCCCTATCCCCAAATAAGAAAAAAATAATAATGTAGGGGAATGTTGGCATGGTTCGCACATAGTGAACCTTCAAACAACGCAAATTTTCTCTTTATTTTCAAAGAGCTAGTTCGTCATTTCTTAACCATAAGATAGATAATTATTATGTTTATGAGACGAGATGAGAAATGGTAAGACAGCTCTTTGCAAACAAAGAGAAAATTCATATCGTTTGAAGGTTAACTCTGTGCGAACCATGCCTACATTACCCTATATGTCTAGCAATCTTTCTTGCGATAACGTCTAGTGCCGCTATTTGATGTTGAATTATATTATTGCAATTATTATTAAGTTTTAAATTTTCATGAAATTTTGAAATTTTTAAAACTGACTTTTTTCCATACATTGTTCAAATATTACGTGCACTTTTCGCCAAATTAAAATACATCAAAACGTTTTATGATAATCCAGAGGGTGAGCTATGGATGAATTGAATGCCATTTTGCGTTTAATTATTTTTCCATCCCCCATAAACGCTATATAAATGTGGTTGCTTTTAAGAGCAAATAATAGAGCGAGAGAAATCTTCTTCAATTGTTAAATCCACCATTTGATTGCGCACGTTGCTTTTGCTTATTCTTGTACTACATACATTTCTCCATTGTTGACAGAAGCGAATATTTCATCCCAGAGAAGACCTCATGACGCCTTTTTGGAGTGTATTGTGAAGGCAGGGATAAAAAAAAGACGGATAGATTGTGCATAGAATTGCTTTTTGCATATTATTGTCGATGCTCAACAATATCACCAGCAGCAAACAAATGAAGCAAATACAATTGGGAACATGTGTTAAAAAGGCGGCGATAAGTCGCACAACAATTGCTCGAATATTGATTAAACGCACATCAATCTGCATGCAATTGCGAGAGAAAATTGCACTGGGGATTTCCTCCAAAAATGCATCAATCACATGGGAAATGTGAATGATTCATTACCGGAGTGTTTGCAAAATTTCATTCACAAAAGCACAATTGTAATTGTTTGGTAGCTGCAAAGGGTTTTAACTTGTTTCATATTAATAAAGTGTCCGCTCTATATGATGTAAAGAACCCAGGTTTAAATTTCTTTCAAACCACCAGAATTTTCTATCATTAAAAATATTGCAATTGTACTTAAATCCACAGAGCATAGGGCTGGCTACCCCAATCTTGAATTAAAAATGTTGATGCATTGCATTATATTTTTAAAGAGTTAGATTTTAAATAATCGTTACATTCGAAATTCAAATTTTGACATATGTAAATTTTGTTTCAAAATACAGTCAAGTTCATTTGAACGCGGTTTGTCAACCGATTTTTAGTCTATTTTTCTTTTGCCTCACTTTCTATACTTTTCAACAACAAATGACAAAACATATGCCAAGATTTTCATTTTTCTATCAAACTTCTGAGGAAATTCTCTTTCACGAATGATTGGAATTCAAATAGTAGCATCTTGTATATACTTGCCAATGTAAAAACTTGTATTTGCTACAGCTCAAAATGGATTGAGAGAGTTTCAACAGGGGGGGGGGGGAGGGGGGTTCCTCAATCCACTCACCTAACCATCCCCAGATTATACTTTTCCATCGAGTGTTTATTGTTGAACCGCCACTCACCCGAGAGGGTATTCATCTGAGAATTCCCATTCAGGGCTTCCGCCTTTATAGAGGCGCCTCTTCAACCCTCGCCCAGAGCCACTGAGATTTTCCCTCCCACCCGGGAGTCCGGGCATTGTGACAGAAGCCAAGGGGGAGAGCAAATTTCAATCTGTCAGAAAGATTATGGACCAATTACTCGGTCGAGGGGACGCCGTCATCCTCTGTTGTGTATACTTTTAATAGACTCCTTAATAGAGTGCTTAAATTGTGTGATTTTTTTTGTCCGAAGGGTGCGAGTAATGCCATTTACCCTCGATATCTGCAACACTAACAACAAACATCCTAAAGTGAGAGAGATGGGAAATTGCAGATATTGGTAATTTTATATATATAGTTAATTTGATTAAAATTCATGCAAAAACGTCAATTTGTAGAAACCTCCACCAGTATTTTCATATTAAACTGGAGGCAAAAAAGGTGTCAAAAGAGCAAAGAAAATTCTGAAGCACGTTTTGTAATAAATATGTAAATGTCCATGTCATCCTTCTTCTCACCGGAATCACTCACAAGGATGCTAATTTCACGAGACATTGCTATGATGAAATAAATAAAATATTCTTCACACATTTCTATTCTTTCTTTCTACAAAAAAAAATCAAATAACCAGGAAAAGATGGAAATTTCCTCATCATTTTTTTTCCACACTAATAAATGTGTGAGAAAATAATTTTTCCGACGGCTAAATGCACCATTTCATCCATAATTTTGAGCACCATCGTTTTGAGTGATGTTTATTAATTTTAATTGATGGATGATGTGAGTTGCAGACGCGCATTGTTGCAGAGCCTCTCAATTAATGCCCGGAGAGGTGGTTTCTGTGAGAAGGAGTAACTGTATCATGACCGTTGCAAAAGGACTTCAAAATCAAGGCACGTGCTTCTCTTCCATTATATTATTATATTGTTCTCTAGCCATGTAATGAGATATTCGATCCCACAATATCTAAAACCTTCGTCACACATTCACATTTATGTTTTTGCTGAGGGGCATCAACAATAGTCTGAGGTAGTTTTGTTGATCAATTAAAACAGTAGAAGAATATCGAGAGATAGATTCTCTTGAGCAATTTCATAATAGTTCGTGGAGTGCGTTCTGTTAAAGACAACCTTTATAATCTCTAAATATATTGGTTTCAGAACAAAATTTCTCAATTCTAAGATAATTTTTGCTATATTAAGGTTACAAAAGCTTAACTCGGAACCTGCTCTAAGTAGAAATATTTTTATTAAAATTTATTATCTTGTTTATCATCAAAATGAATTTATTATTATTGAATTATCTGGAGCGCAAAGAATCAAATAAATAGGATTGTGAAATAGCATAATATACAAATATAAATTAAATTTTACTTAATTTAGAATAGGTTCTGATTTAGGCTACTCTACTCTAAATCGTTTTCAAAGTGTAATTTTTATTTTGTTAGGAAGATATCTAATTTTAAAATGTCAAATGTTATAAAACCTACAACTCTACTAAAAGATAAACATCGTTTGAGCTAAAACGCAAGAAACTTATTAAAACCTAGCCGAAACGGAAAACATAATATCATCATCATCATAATTTTCAACCGCTTATTCCAATTGGGGTCACGGATTAAAAAAAAACACAAAATTTAAAAGTTATTTTAATTTTAGAATAAACCATGAGAATCTTTAAAGCATTTTAATACTGAACCATTTCAATTTTGGGTTTGTTATCTGAGATTTTTTTTAAAATCTCGGCTTTTGTGGTCCGTGGTGGAAATACGACGTCGTCAGATCGAGCAGAAATTTTGGATCTACGCGTTTTGACACTCATAGATCATGAATCATACCGTCGTTGCGGGTGACTTTGCACGTTTTTTCGCTGTTTTTCGACTTTGCTCTCTAAAAGTGGATAGTTAAAGTGAAGGGAGGGGGGTTTTTGAGTAAAATTATTTGTATTCAGTTGTTAATAAGTGGATTTTGTGCCACTAGCATTAATTTTATAAAATTTTACTATGTTTAAAAAAAATCAAGAAAATAGGCTTGCACTGGGGATAAGGTGCGGGTGACTTTGCACTTTTTAATAAATACTAAAAATCAACAATTTCTGATAATAAACGACAAAGAAGATCTTCACATCTAAGGGTAAGATGCACGAGATCTACAAGATGACATGATCGCCATCTTGATTTGACGTTTCTGTCCGCCATTTTGAATAACTGTCAAAATCTAAAACAGGTTCGATTGGGTTGAAATTTTAGTATGTTGTAGCTGATTTCAAGACATTTTCAGAACGTATCTATGTTCCGGTCTACGTCAAGTATTTACCTTGATACAGAGGCTCACAGTTTAAAAATTTGAAATATTCATATTTTGGCGAACTTTATTTTCTAATCCTGAATTTTAAAACCTAAACGAAATGCCTCAGTAACCATTAGAAATGGTTGAAGCTTTTATTTTATATATTTATTTACTCTTACATAATTAAAAAAAAATAAATGAAAAGTGCATTTATTTATTTATTTTATTTTTTCATCTTTGCAAAAGCTTTTCAGATCTTCAAATAATATGCTGTTATAAAGAAAAACATTACTTTTCTTTTTCTTTGTTATTTAAATCTCATCGCCTAACGATAATACTGCCTTTTTTGTGATGGTTTCGATAAAAGAAGCTCTCCTTAGTTCTGTATTAATGAAAATGTCAAAATTTTGAACTTAGAGCCCCAGTACCCAGACAATCGCTTGACCTGGGTCGGATTTTATATATTTTCTGAAAAGGTCTTGACATCAGCCAGAACATACTAAAATTTCAGCTCAATCGGATAAGTTTTTGTTTTCACAGTTATTCAAAATGGCGGACAGAATCGTCAAATCAAGATGGCGACCACACCCTCTTGTAGATCTCGATCATTTTATCTTAAGTTATAAAAAAATTGTATAATTTTTAGCCAAATACTTCTATAATAAAGCTTAAGAAAGCCCATTATATGCAATTTTTATAATATAAATCATGCGTTCTTAGAAAGACTATAGTGAAAAAAAGGAATTTACTAAAAATAATGAACAAAATCGAAGTGGATTATTCTAGCCAGATAAATTTAGAATAGATTTGAGCAATTTACTTTTCTGAAATCGATTTTGGAATTGCATCTTCAGATAACTTTTTCGCGGAGTCGTTTTTTGACAAAATACTTATACTAGGATTTCATTGACTATTACTGAAACTACAAGAATCCTTTTGAGGATCATTGTACCTTACTTGATACTTAACATATCCCTATATACTTTGACATGGTAGACCGGATCGGCGAATACTATCAATAAGTGCTAGAATTGTTCAAACTCTCACGAACAGCAGAGTGCAAAGTCACCCCCCGAGTGCAAATTCACCCGCAACGACGGTATGCGCTAAAAATCGATTTTCGTGGACGGTTCGTTGCGTTCGTCGTATAACAACTTCTAGAGAGAAAACGGAGAGAGATATCGATGAGCGGTTTCCGGCAAAGATTAATAATATCGATGGGTGGCTAAAAGTTGATATTGTCGGTTCTACCTCTATCCACACACAGAAAAATGGAAAATCCTTAAACAGAAACACCCAGGAATTTAATTTCAAATCCCATCCAATGAATGCCAATGCCTTAATTCTAAATTCTTTGATCATTTAGTTTTAGTTCCAAATTTGTAGACATTTTTCATTTTCCAGCTAATGCTGAACTTAAGTTCCCGATCTCTTAGCTTGAAAGAGCAGGGATTCTAGCTCATTTCTTTCGCTCAGAGCTTCTAAACTTAAACGCCTCGGGGATTCACGTCCAATTTAAGTTCCCAGGATCTTATTCTTAAATTTAGAGTCAAAATTTTTCTGTGTGCACCATTCCACCATTTTGGGACACTCTTAAATTTTATTTACTCAAAAACTCAGACTCGCAGTCCTCCCTTGATGTTTCCTGACCTGAGCTATAATCTAAAGAATCGCTACTACCATAAGCTTATTTGGGCTAGTCACTGGTCATTTATTTTTTGTAATTTATAAACCAGGTTGAATGGCAATTAAGCGCGGTTTTTACTCAAATACTGAGCGTAAAGATAATTCACGAAGAGCTATATCTCATGACTTTTGGCATTCCGTAAAACTAAGGCACATTGCCATTAATTTTTATAAATTCAGTAAAGCTGTATTATCAACGTACAGGATACTATCGTATTAACTTTTTCCCTAATAAATGTTATGGAAAGATTCAAAATGAATAAAATTTAGGCAATTAAACTCCATCTCTGTGTTCATACAATAACTTTTCAAAAAGCTGCTTTAGGACGAATTGTGCTAAAAAGTCCTTTGGAAAACATCCTTTTTCCATTCCAATACTGCAACCCTCAAAACTTTTCTATCCACGACATCTATGTTAAATGTTGATTGTCTTGTGAATGAGGGTTGTTGTCTGAGGTATCACCCCTTGGTTAGGGTGAAAGCAAAATTCCTTTTAATATGATATCTGTTATAGACGTTACAGTCATATCTGTTTTTTGGGAAAAACCTATCATTTTCATCTTGTAGAGCATAAAATAAATAAATAATTAAATTGTTGGTGAAATGTGGAGCAAAATAAAGATATTGAGGATGTCCATTGAGTGCAACTTTGATGTGATTTATGTGACAGAGAATGGCACGGGAAATTATGACATAATAGTCCACATAAATCACTTAAATGATGTATCCAATTAATTAGCATTTATGAGACGTAAAATATAAATGTGTACAAAGTGCATCACATTATTATTATTTACAATAATATTGCACATAATTGTATCCCATTTCACTTGTACACATGCACTCCCCACACATTGCATTTAAACAAATGCCGCTTTCCTAAATTTAGCACAACCAGCGGGAAAAAGATTAATATGTCCACTTAGTAGAAATTAATTACTACTCTTGTTAAAATTTTTGACATGGCAGTTTCGCTCCTTTTGATGCAAACTAATTGCCTGAAATTCTTCTCTCCTCATCAAATTGAACATGGGATGAGAGCAAATAGCGTGACACTCGAGCATCACCAACATTATTCAGACATCACATTCATTTGGGTTTCTCAAACAAATTTTCTAATTATTGCTTCAGTGATTTCCCTCTGCAAGATGTGATTATTGCTATTAGGCAAGACAATTAAATTTGTCCCCAAGAGAATGAGAGACGAAATCTAAGCGAAAGACCCAAACACACAGAGTTAATGTTGCGAGAGGGTGAGGAGAGTGGAAATTCAACTTTGAGAAGGAAAAGCATTTTAAGCTTTCAATGCTATGTACCATAGCGGTGTATATAATATGAAAACGAACACGAAAATTTAATGTTTCATGAGTTGTTTTAAGGGATTTTCTGGGTAAAAACCACCAAGAGAAAATGCTACAAAATATTCTAAATTTTGTAGAAAACATTATTTATCTTCCAATTATTAAAAGTTTTTTTTTTAATTTTTAAAAGAGTCACTTAAAAATAAAATTAATATTATTTGATATTAAAAAAAAATTGTTCAATCTATGAATCTATGAAAATGCAAAATTTAAATTATATTTTCCAAAATTTTTATTTTAAAAATATTAAAAATTCAGCCTTTGTGATCTCATTTGAAAACAACTAGGTGGACAAGATTTCTTAGCATATAGATTCATTTAAAGTCATAAAACCAAATATTTAAAGTGAACAGATGAGTTAGACTAGTCTTTGAATAAAGGATTATTTGTTTGCTTGACATTATTCTAACTTTTTTCATCTGCTAAGAGGAAATAGAGTAAAGTGTTCCAAATTTTGACATAGTTGCATACAAGCGCTAAAGTCTCAAATTTGAGTAATATATTTAATAAAAATTAATTTTTTTGTTACTTCTTTATAAGGAGTGTTACTTGGAACCTTGTAGACAGTCTATCGTCTTTATTTATTTATTTTTATAATTCTTAATACATTTTAAAATGAATAAAAATGTAGATATAGTGCATTGGTGGCATATTCCTGCCACCTTCATTTTCATAGTTTCTTGCCCTTCCGAAATTTTTCCAATATCTTTCTCAGATCATCTTGTTCGTTCAAGCGATATTTTTTTTTGTATTGTATAATTTGTAGAGTATGTAAAAAAAACTAAAAATTCATGGAAATTCGAGGAACAAAAAATGTGTCCGAAATTGCAAGCTGGTCGGAATTTGGCACACTTATCCTTTGTTTGTTTTAGATTTCAGATGAATCTACTCTGAGTACACTTGTCCACCGAATAGTCAATTTTTATAAAAACGTAAAAATGAGTAGTCAAAAAATGTTATAAACATTTTGGAAAATATAGTTCTAATCATGAACTTTTGAATGCCTAAGAGCTTTTACATAATATTTATTACTTTTTATTAGTTGAAAAAAATATAGAAAATATACTAATTTTAGTCTTCTTGATCAATGTAGCTGCTTAAATACATTTTGAAACGAATATAAAAAGACTTTTATTAATTTACTATAACACAATTCACAAGAAAATTACAATATAGTAAAATTTAGAGATTCAAATAGTATTTGAAAGGCGTAGGGGGGGGTGGGGCTACATTGTTATACGACTTTTTCGCATATTTTTTAATGGGAACTGGGTTTTAACATGACGTAATTTGGATAGACAAAATAATTCTGGATTTAAATAAAATTATTACAAGGATCAGCTTCATCTAGAAATAGGCGAAAAAGTCGTATAACAATCTAGCCCCACATCTCAAAATAGCCCCACCTCCCACTAGTGAAATTTACACACCGAGACGTATTCTTGATTTCCTAATGCAAAAAGTCGTGTTACCAGCGTTCCAGTTATATCAAACTTCTTAAAAATTCAGTACAAAAACTATCCCTATCTAAAGTCGTCTTTAGATAATATTTTAAATAAACAAAAAATTTAAGTGATCTTAAAATTCGTGTTATATTATGTCTAGTGTTAATACATATATAAATGCACTAGCAAAGAAGGTCGAATGAAGTCAGAGACCATTTAAATGTGATCATAACTCACAACAACAAGCAATATAATTCTTGATAAAAGACGTATTATATGTAGTACGTACATTTTAAGGACGTTTGTTTAAAATGATGTGGGTAACGGTAATTTCATTTCCTGTATGACTTGTTAAAATTGAGAATACTTTGCTGAAAAATACTTATGTTTTCAATTTATATTTTATTAACGAAATTAGGGATAGGTGGGTAAATTTTATATTCGTACTTACAAGTACAACATTTATTTAGTTGAACTAAAGAATTGTTGAAAACCTATTTTTCGATTTTTTTACAGCATGTGAAAGTCAAAATTTTGTCCCAAAAATGCATCCTTTTCAAAAAACCTTGAAGAAATGATTCGATTTCACGATTTTCACGGTTTTCTTAGTATAACTATGAAATACACTAATGAAAATTGATTTTTTTTTAGATTTTGTTTCTCACTCAGACAAAAATTACGATCTGCAGATTTCCCGCAAATAAAACGAGGCGCTTCATTGGACATTTCGCCATTTTGTTATATTTTTTCTCGAAAAAAATTATATAAGTACTCTAATATGCATAAACATTTATACCAAAAATTTCAAGAATCTTGGTCGTTTCCTTGTCCTCAAAAAAAAAAAAAAATCGCGAAAAACAGCAAGTTTTGGTCTTCTAATTGACACTCCTCGCTTAATTGTTTAGTTGAAAAAAAAAACATTGAACACAAGCTTGGTTTCCTCAGTAGATTTTTTTGACTTAACCCCTGCCCAAGATCATAACTACACACCAAATCATCATTTGATCTATATTTTCAGGGCAGAGCATTATAATTAATTTTCCATACTAAACCATGATATATTTTTCTCATTTGAATTTTAAAAGTTCGAGTACGAGACTAAATGCAACCATTTTGAAACTTTTACCAAATGAAAAAGTATTTTGAGTAACATTTTTCCACAAGACTTATAATAATTACAGGAAGATAACAATTCCTAAACTGTTATCTTTTATAGAACATTATTTAGAAAAATGTCCCGTCTCTCACATCTGTAAGTTTTTTAATTCAATAAAAATACATTCTATATATCTGTTAACCACTTATATCGTGTTATTTTGATCTCGTTTAATATTTAAGGCCTAGAATTAAGAAAGAAATTAAGAAAAATGCAGTACTTGTGAATTGAAATGCCACATCCGTTGTTTAATCATCCTGAATTTTCACATTAGTTCTACATTTTATTATTAAGGCTTATGCAAAACATATTTACCTCGTTCCAAAATGTACCACACTACCTTAAGTTCACAATATAATCCCTAAAATATGGTTTTGAAGATTTAGATTTGGGGTACTTCCAAAACCCTAAGTTGCTAACTCTAACCGTTTGCTCTATCGCTTTTTAGTACGTAGGGGAGACTGGGGCAAAATTTGTCAAAACGAAAATTTCAATATTCACTATTTTCTAAAATAAAAGAGACTGAGTCTTGAAATTTTTTATAACAGATAGCCTTCATGGACCTTCTTAAACTTACAAAGTTTCAAGGGATTCGAGGAAGGACTATGTAAAATAAAAAATAATGAAATTTTGTGTTCTATTTTTGGAATATTTGCCTTACTGAAAATATTAATACTGATTAGCTCAAATTAAGCACATTTCTCGTTGAGATAGAGAAAAAATATCTTCGACAAAGTTGTAGAGGAATAAATTTCCTATAAAAATATGTCTATTTGATATTTTTATTGCGAGAGTAAAACGTCACAAATTATCCGAAGACTGACAAAATTTGCCCCAGCAATTTTGAGAATCTCCACAAAATTGACTTTTAGAAAATGATTCGAAAATCACATTTCTTTCCAGATAGAGGAAAATAGTCTTCTGCAATGTTGTAGAGTAGTAAATTTCCTATAAGAATATGCTCATTATAAAACGTTTAAGTTTTCTCAGAGCTCATGAAAGAATTAAACATGCGTTTTGACAAGTTTTGCCCCAGTCTCCCTTACTTGTATAGACCATTTACAAAATATATTTCTTGTAGTTTCGCTAATATCTATACGCAGTTTCGATGAAAAATTTACAAAAAAAAAACAAAGTTATTGCAAGTAAACTACGATAATAACTTTAACAAGTTTGGGAAATAGAGAATGATCAAAGCAACTAGAACTAGATTTCATATACTTTTAGTCAAAAATCAAAATCATATTCACAGAAAAAAACAAACTAAAATTACAAAATAATTTCAAAAAATCTGTAATGAGTTCCAGGCTTTCTTTCAAGTTTGAACAATTAAGATTTTAATGGCTCTGGCACACCTTTTAGATCAGAAAATTGTCATGAAATCAAAATTCACATCCTTTTCTGTCTCACACGTTTTACTTATGTCTATCTCATTCTTTCGATCTCTAAATTCGATTGAGCTAAATTGAGTTTGTTGTGATGTTTAAAAGAAGAAGAAGAGTGCGAAAGAATGAGAAAGACATATGCAAAACATATGAGAACGAAACACACTCGAATATCGACTTCATGAAATTTTCCTGAACTAAAAGTGTGCCGGAGCCATAAATATTTAAAATATAATTAATTGCATTCTTACTTTAATCTATTATAAGATAATCCTAGAATTGCGAAAAATTGTTCTGAAATGGTTAAAAGAACACCTTTGTCCAAAAAAAAAAATGCAATTATCTGTAAAAGAATTCCAGAGAGAAGAGAAAACTATCGATAATGAGTTTTCCCATGAAGAAGAGACAATCCGAAAGAATTAAATGTATCGCCTAATTAATGGTTTCGAGTGAGTAATTGCGAATGGTTTGACAAAGGATTATACACCCCCATTCCATCTCGTCTGCCTGATGAAAAATCCCAGCCAGAAGTGTATATATGTGAAGATGAAGGAGGGGGTTGGAATTGTAATGGATTTGTAAAACATTTCGTGTTCTATAATTATTGTATGCTCATGAAACATTCCACACTCATTCTCCGGATGGTCGGGAATCTGTGGGGCCTCTGGAAGAGATAGCTAGAGAGATGTGGCAACCGACGCTAAAGTGGTATATAAGAGAAGTAATCACTTAAATAAGAGTGGGTGGACATTATATTGTGTCGAGTCAGTGAGCTTCTCGCTCTCGCTCTTCTCCTTTTGCCCAGGACGTAGAAAATTTTTGCAGTAAGCAGAGTGGAAATGAGTTCTAAGGGATGGTTTCCACATTGCATTTCGAGAATGCTATATCAACTTTGGATGAGGCGGAGTCAGACAAATTGGGGGTACTGTGGCGCACACCGTAGAGAAATATCACTCCTGAAGAGGCGTGTTTCCAGTACCCAGAATGCCACAGAGAAGAAAATTCACCATTTCCCTGATGCTACCAGAGTAACGACCCTTCGTTGCTCATGCGGCTTTCGGATGCTGGGCCTCAGAATAGATCTCGATTTTCCACTCTCGCTCAGTCAGCCACTGTCGTTGTCAGCGTGCTGTCGCGTTTTCTCTCTGCTCCCGGAAAAAATAATTTTGAACATTTGAGACGAACGGTTATCCTTCACGGGTGATTTGGTGCGTGGGTTAACGTGATTCTATTTTGTTGCAATTGAGTGGAGTTAAGAAGTCAGAAAAATCTTTCCAGGAACTTGTGTATTACCCAGTGAATTCCATTAAAAAAGAGGTCTAAGAATAACTCTCCTTAAAGTATGGTCATGATGCAATCGTCAGGACACGACGGTGAGCACCCTTTGAGCCCAATGTCTGGATCAAAGTCACCGAAATCCGATGATCAGAGCCTCATTATTGCTCGTGAGACTAAATATCCTAGATTTGAAACTTCTAAGACCGACACAAAATTCCCCGAGAAGACCATTGGTCATCTTCTGGGCAGAAATATCGAAAACAGAACTCTCCAATTATCTGCCATTTCTCATGTATCCTCGCCATCGAACAATAACCAACAAAAGCAGATTGATGCAAATTACGCAGAAGTTCTCAGTGATGAGGAGAATGTACGGAAGCGTCAACTGCTGGAGCACAGATTGAGCCCAGATGAGCCGTCGGAAGTGCATGTGAGAGGTGGATCCCATGAAGAGTGTCTCAAGTTCTCCAGTGGCCACTATTCGAGCGGTCGCAGCTGTGGCGAACATCGTGTCAGGAATGATGGATCACCCGAAGGAGACAACCAATCCATCAGCAATTTATCTGCCATCAACACCGCCAATCAATATCCCATCAAGTGCGAAGCACCGCCGGGGGGTGAGCTTGAGGTGGACCAGATAAAGCTGGCCAGGACTATGCTCAACACTGACATATCGGACTTTGGCTTTCGGATACAGTTGGGTGGACTCCATTCCAACTATGCCCGCAGTGACACGAGTGAAGAACTAGTGGTTGATGGGAATGATGATATGGAATCCCAAGATGGTGCGACGGTAAGTCAATTCATAATCATCCATCTCCCCTCATTCACTCTCTCTCTCTCTCAATCGGACCCTTCCTTCATGCAGATTTGTCCCGTGGACCTAACACGTTCCATGGACTCAAAAGCGGTATGCATCACAGATAAGGATGTCCCGAGGAAACTTGCTTTCTCCGTTGAAAATATCCTCGATCCCAACAAATTCACAGGGAAGAAGGCACGTCCTGAAATTGTGTCTAGATATTGGGGGTATGACAAGGATAAACTAAAGGATGCAATGGACAATGACATGGATGACTCCCACTCTGGTGAGTACTTTTCTCCCAAAATCCCTATCAAAAACATACTGTTAGAAAAAAAGTCCCTCGCGGATTTTAATCCGTCACCAATTCCCAATGCTTTTGAACACACAAGAGAGATTCTAATTCTAAACACGATCCTCTTTGGTGATTTGCAATCGACACCTAAAAACCAGAATAAAGCCACCAAAAGCCTTACTTTGCTATTCAAATCCAACTGTCACCACGAGTTGGTAAAGGATTTTTCTTTTTTATCATATGTATAGTCAGTTCAGTATAGTCACCATGTAAGAGTAAAATTTGTAAAACAAAAAATAATTCTCATAAGAACTCTGTGTCAATTTGTATTTTTAAAATATTAGAAATGGAATATTAAATTTTTTGTAGCGTGTAAAATCAAAATGGTCAGTAAAATTTTACTCTTTGCTTAGTAAATAATGCAAAATTGATCGATAATCATTTTCATCCGATGATAAAAATGTCATCATGGTTCATATAATGACTTAGTTTTCCATTTGCCTAGATATTTACTTATTTTCATACTAGAAAAACTTCCGATTTCTATTTCAATCACCAAAATACTGCTTAATCTGTTGCAGCATAGGGTTAAGTGAAAAAAATATACCAATAAGAAAAAAAGAAATGTTTTCAATGCAGGCTAAAATCGTTGTGTCTATAAAAGATATTTTTAAAGATTCTAGGACAGGAAAATTCAGTAAATTTACAATTTACTTATCAATTTTCATTGTTTTTTCGAATTTCGAAATTTTCTTAATACTTTGATGCTCTCCAGATATCATGTCGTTCTTAAAAATAAATTTTAAAGAGTTTGACTTATTGGCAAATGGATAAGACTGTGAAGAGAATTATTTTTTTCTGGAGAGTAAAACATATAGAACTCATAATGGAAATTTAGTCAAAATAATGCAAAAAACGGAAATATTATTCGCTTGCAAAATTCACGGCAATATAGGGGAGACTGGGGCAAAAAGTCACAAATCGGAAAATTCAAAATTCAATATCTTCCAAGGTAAAACAGATAGCGGCTCAATTTTTTTCTGTAGATAGCCTCCATAGACCTTCAATGTCGTAAGTTTCTTAGAATTCGAACAAGGAATTTAGAAAATAATAAAAATATGGAAATTTTTAGTCCTATTTTTGAAATATTTTCCTTGCAAAAGATAACAATTATTACTTACTTATTTTCCAAAATTGATGCACTGGTGAATATTTTCTAAATAATTTGGATTCTTTGAGTACGAATCCGCTATCTATTTTAGAATTTTACAAAGGTTCTTTTCTCCAGAAATCCTTTTATTAAAAATGGCCACTTGGGGTGAAAAGTGACAAAAGTTATAGAGCAAAAAGTAACAAAAAAAGCGAAGCAATTTCTGATGTCAATTTTACAAATGTGTAGATGAATAAATTTTCTATGAAAATATGTCATCTATTTTTTACAAATTTACAGAAGCCCGTTATGAAGCGAATCAAAATATGATAATACTCTATGTCTGGTACTATTTGCCCCAGCATTTTTGAGAATGGTCACAAAATTACCTTTTAGAAATTGGCTCGATAAACGTATTTCCTTACAAAATAGAGGAATATTACTTTCACAAAGTTGTAGAGCGGTAAATTTCCTATAACACTGCGCTAATTAGATATTTTTTAAGCGATCAAGTAGCTTGTAAAAAAATAAAATATCCGTTTTGTGATTTTTTGCCCCAGTCTCCCCTAATCAAGATATATTAATTTAGTAATAAAATAGATATTTAATAATAGTAATAATAGTAAAAACATTTATGGTTAGTAAAATATTACATTGTGGTCAGTAAAGCAGGTTGAATTAATCAATTTTCTGTTTGCCGACAATATTTTACGATTTTCATGCACTATACAAATATTATTATAAATAGACTATTTAATATTTGAAAATTGATATTTACTAAACATTTTTCAAAACTACTGCACAATCTGCTTGCAGTTTTTTAATTGTGCCGATATTTAAACTTTTAGGATTTGGTTTATTGGATAATTCTTGACGATTTTAGCGGAGTTTCTTTACAATCTGAGCTTTTTTAATAGGGAAAGTTTGAATTGGGATAGCTTTGAAATTGTTCTTTTTTCTTATTTTTAATGGAATTGTTCCTTGTTATGATGTATTTTATCTTCACAATCGATTTGTGGAGCTGAATTATACATCATGATAAGGTCCAGTTTCATTTAGAAATAGGAGAAAAAGCCCAATTTCAAAGCTGCCCCCATTCGAAGGTGCCCCACCGCCCCCTATAACTTTCAAATCTATTTAATTCATTCAGAATCTATGTGAATAAATTATCCAAAATTTCGCCATTTTGACTTCAAAAACTATTACCTTCTATGTAATGCTAATTTCTTTTGAACACATGAAGAAGCATATATACAGTGTGCGAAATTCTGATGTGCTCACTTCATGAAGTGAACTTCTAAAGAAGTAAGCATGCAAAGTTGTTACATTATACACGTATAGTGATAAGAGTGTTTTTTTTAATGATATCACCTAGAAGTTGCCAATATTTTACGAAGCTTTTAGATTTTTTAAAGATGGGTATGAGAAAAATATAAAAGTGCCTTTAAATTTAAATACAGGTAGCGTTTATAAATTTAAGAAGATTTTCTGAATTTAAAACTCCAAAAATTTTCTATTTCCTGCGATATTTTTTTTAAGACTTAGAACAAACGATCAAATTCCTTGAAATTGTTAATATTATAAGATATGATGGACTAATGAGAAGTTTACTGCGAAGCGCCTCGTCACAACCGTCCCTAATTGGCGGGAAATGTGTAACTTGTAATTCTTGTCTAATTAAAAAAAAACAAATAAGATTTGAATTTTTATAATCAAAGTCAGGGGAGTGACATTAGCTCTGAAAAATGCGACCAGTTTTAGTATAAATTTTTTCCTGTTTTCGTAAACATTTCCTGAGATATCTTCAAAACTACGTAGGTTGCCAATTTGGGATTTTCGGTTGTCTCTTCGTTATTAAATTGGCTTTTATTTTGTATTAGTATTATTTGCTAATTCATTCTACAATGACAGAAAACAGCTAATAAACTCAAGAGGTTTTTTTGGCAGGCTAGAAACATATGGGAAACATAGGAAATGTCATGCCCCTGATCAAAGTAGAACAACAAAAAACTGAAGAATATTGCAAAATCGGATTCACTTTTCCTTTTGAAAAAATGCATTTTTCGGGATTAAATATTGAGCTTTACATGTTGTAAAAGACAAATTAAGAAAGGATTACGACAAACCAATTCGAAAAAATCGTTAAAATGAGAAATGTAGATAACACGCATCCTACCCCCCGGCGCGCGCTTCCGAGATTTGGTTGTTCACCCGAGGGTTCTAAGCGTTTCCAAACCCTGCTTGGCATAGGCATTCCTTTAGGTTTGATTTTGTATTTTTGGAAATACTTTGAAATAACCTCTGGTTTTTTGTTATGTATCCTTCCTTACACAGTTTACCTTACACAGTTTACAATATCGAGTTTTTGACCTTGTAATTCAGGTAACTCCCTTAAATTTGAAATTTAAGGGAATTTTAATCAATTTCTGTTAACCTATTTCAGTTCTAAATTTTAAACATCTCAGATAAAGAAATATTCCTATAAAATTATCTTTATCTGGACATATTGCGAAAATGTTGTTTTAATAATTCTCTGACATTTCCAAAGAAATAGCGTGAAATAGTGATTTTCCCCTCAAACTCTAATTGATCAATCAATCAATGATACTAATAGCCCGAAAATTGCAATTTCTTTTCGCTCTGGGTGGAAGATGGCAGAAAAAGAGCACATTTCAATGTGCGACATGGTACAGTCGTATGTAGTGAGGCGGAAAATGGATTTTATGTCACAGTGAAATGGAATAATAAATCGCTGGAACGTTGCTAAGACAATTCTGACTCTATTATAGCTTCCTAACATTCACAAGATACATAAATTGTATATAACCTTTCACATGAATCTGATTTTGTGAGTGTTATCAAATTGTATCACAGACTGTGTATATAGCTAATTTACAACTTAATTATGAGAAATTTATATATTTATACAAAGTTTCCCTTCACAGGAGTAAAAGTAAAGAAAATGTCTCGGGAGATTATTATTAAGTTGGTACTAAACACCTTCTTGTATTCCCATCCCAGACAAATGCTGAGCCCCTTCAAATTGCTGTTTTAACAACAAGCGCGGTAATACTGATAACGATAACACTTATATAGCGTAGTGTATTGAGATATACGTACAATAAACACCCCTTTTCTCACTACGAAGCAACCCCTGGTGAACACAAAAGGGGAGTTTTCCACCGTGCACAATATTATTGCTAACTCTCCCCCATTCGCAGTGGCGTTTATTCAACCACCAGTTCTCGTTCATATTTATGCGATGATGGAAATGGCGAATTTCTGCGGTAACAATAGCAACACCGTCTACCTATATTTGCTACCCTTTTGCATGAGCACTACATAAATAAAACAGGCCCCCATGAATGTACGACTGTTTTATGCTCCTGAATATTCATCCCTCCACATTATTAAATAATGTATGCTAAGTTGTATTTTCCAACTTCGATATCTTTCTCGTGAAAATTGCCACTGCAAGTCTTAAATTTACACAATTTTGGCTGAAATGGAATGTCTGAGTGGAATTTGAATTTGCATAAAATATCACAAACTAGACAACATACACATTTTCTTACTCAAAATGTTGCAATGATCTTCAATGATTGCGCAACGAGGAAAACATGTTGATATTACTGATGTCAAACGAATTTTCTTTTATGAAATTTTCTAAATATTGTGATTTTTTCTGTTTTTGGCATTTTTGTTTAAAAAAATATTGTAGAGTCGAAGGAACACCTGTTCGGCAGCGAAATTTATTAGCAATTTTGTCAAAATATTGAAAATTATTTAATTTATCTAATAAAATGCAAGTAGTTTTGTAATTAACCTATACCTTTTATTGTAATGATAGATGTTCAAGCTTGATAAATCAAATGGCACAAAATAAGATGCCAATAATTTCTAACACGAGTTCTTAAAGTGCCAATAAGATGTACCTTTGACTCTAAAAAATTTGGAAAAAGAAAAATGTAAATCTTAAAAGCCAGAAGAGTTTCAAGAGTTTTATATTTTCACACTTAGCGCCTAAACTAAAAGAGATAATGAAGAATGGATAGTATTTTTGAATTCATTGGACCAAATTTTATATGATCAAATAAAATTGTGCGCAGTAAAATATCAGCTCTTGTAGAAAGTGTCTACCGCCTTGTTAAATTACTACCTTAAAATTAGCATTCAGTTCACATTATAAATCTTTCAAATAGTAGAATTAACAAACTTGATTTTAGATTTAACTAAACATATCTGAAACCTAATCTAATCTAACCAACCATAAGTGAACACTAGTTTAACTATTTGATTCTAGAATCTAATACAGGTTTTATCGCAATTTGAAACAATTTTAGGCTCCCAAAACGTACAAAAACACAAAAGAACGAAAAAAATCGCATGTCTGCTAGAAAATTTTGTTCCATAAAATGTATAACTTTTTATGGAACGGAGGGAGTTCTACAGTTGGAAGCATTCGTCAAATGCCACTCTTCTAAATAATATATACATATACATATAGGGGAAAGTCGTCTGCCTTCAAACGAAAAATGGAGTTCCAAATTTAAGATTTTTTTCTGAAGAATCCACAAAATGGATTTTATTTTCTACTACACCAAAAAATTCTCTTGTTCATTCGGCGTATATGATTACCTCATTTAGCACTCGCAAGTCCTCAGTTTTTCCTTCTGAGGAAATTAAAAAAGTGATGTCGATTTGTATGAAGGCAGCTGGCATAGTCTGCCTTCAAACGCGAGGCAGCTGCCTTTAAATGTTTTTTTTTCACTGAGAATATTGAATCAATAAAACTAAATGGGGTATAAATGATTAGATTGAAGCCTAACGCACTCACTAAAATCATCACTGCAGTCAAAAGACATTAAACAATAACTTTTCTTCACATTTTTCTGAAGCATTGTTTTGCACATGAAAATTTGGAAGAAAAAGCCATTGAAGTTGAAAATTGTCAAATCCCGGCCGGAGCAAGATAGCAGGTTATAAGTATTTGTATGACGTTCGTCAGAGAAAAGTAGGAGTTCGATTTCACATGTTCTGATGTATGGAAAGATAGGATTTAAAGGCACACGACATTAGCATTTAAAGGCTGCTGCAGGGTGATATTTGCAAATTTTTGCCACCCACAAAAATTGTGTCATCTGAACCAAAATGTATTAACAGAAATATTAAGCCTGATTAACCTTCTATGTGTCACAATGGAAGATTTATTTGTAAAATGATTTTTACTATGAAAAATCACATGATTTGTGGAACATCAAAATTACAGTTTAGAGCTCATTTTCATTTTTTTTATCTAGCATCTAGGAAATAGGAGCTAGGCTCTCCATTTTTTGATGATTTGTGAGGATGATGGATAGCTACCTAATAGTTAATAGAATATAATTTATGCTTTTGAGAACAACGAAAAAATCGCAACATTTGAAGGCTGCTGCATTTAAAGGCAGACGACTTTCCCCTAATATTAATATATTGCAGTTCACTTTTTTCGTCATAACAGTTACTCCCGTTAGGGGAAACCAGGGCATAAGTAGCCACGTATAGTATTAGATAGTGTTATCTTATAGTTTGCTTTCGAAGGAATATTGAGGAAACCACTCTTTATTTTAAATTATACTTCCCTTACTCACTATTCATTTAAATATTTATTAGGCTCAAACAAACTTTTTGTACAAATTATACGCAATGAAAAATTTCATTTGGTGGCTAATTCTACCCCGGTCTCCCCTACTCCTTTTTTGGTGTGTAAAATATCAAACTTTTTTCATGTTAATTTTTTAAACTTTTAGGACGATTTTTTTCCAACTTTAACTATCCACTTTTAAAGAATAAAGTTGAAAAGTAGCGAAAAAACTGCAAAGTGCAACTATATACGGTAACTGTAAACCTTATTAAACTTAAGGCAATACTTACACTAATTTTGGATAACTGCCGCAAGGGTAAAATGGGGAAAATTAACATTACCGGAGTGTTATTTTAACATTTTCTTTCATTGGAACATTGAAGGTACACTGAGCGAGAGAAATCCGAAAAAGTTAAAATAACATTCCGGAAATGTTAATTTTACAATGCATTATTGATCTGAAATCGATGTAAATATTACCCTTTTTAGGTGTATTGTGGGTTAAAGTTACCCTTTTTCATGTTAATTTTACATTTAAAAAAGTGTAAAATTAACATTAAAAAATGTTGATATATTTTTACACCTAAAAAGTGTTAAAGTTACGAGAAAAAAAAGGTAATCGTACCCTCTTTTTTCTCAATGTACAAAGAACTGCAAAAGTGTTTTTTCTGACCCAAACATTTTTGACCATCCCGTTCATAAAGCGTTAATTAAAGTCAATATTTCGTCTCAAAATATGCACTAAAAAACCCTAAAAAGAGTTTCTTTGTTTGCGCTGGTTTTTTTAATTTTACTATAAATACGCTTATTAATTGAACATCTCTTTAGATCTGTTTCTCAGACCATAGAATTACGAGGTGTAGATTTCCCACCGATTAGGATGTACTTCGACGAGGCGCTTCAGTGAACTTTTTATTAATCAGCCATTTTTTTTTAATACTTTTCTTAAAAAAATAATTTAAGCATTTGAAATATGTATAAACATATCCCGAAAATGTCATAAATATTGGACATTCTTCCCCTCAAAAAAAAAAAAAAGCGAAATAACTAAGTTTTAGCTTTCTAATTCAGACTGCTCCCTTAAGGGGGTATGCGGGTTTGAAGGCTTCAAAAATCGTTTTTTTATTTGCTTATTAAATAGAATAATAAGTAAAGAACATTTTCTGAAAATCTCAAGTCAATCGGAACAAATCTCTCGTAGATAGAGCAGTTTTAATTGTGAATTTCGCCCGCGCGCTCATATTGTTTTAAAAACTTAAACGCGTTTTTCTCAAAACACAATTTTCAAAATCAGTTGTCAAGATATTTCGAAAACGCCTGAACCGATCTTTCTGAAACTTTGCACACTTTTATATATAGTTGGCTCGTGCTTAACATTAGGGTTTTTAGAAATTATTGATTTTGACGTATTTTATAGTATAAAACATGTTAAAAAAAAATGGCTGAAAATTATCACTTTTTTTAAAAAAGTTGTGCCAAAAATCGAAAAAAAATGCCTACTGTTAAGCACGAGCCACATTCATATTCTAAAAGAAAATAATAGTTTTATGGATTTAAGATGATGCTGCTAGAAAAAAACGTGATAACGGAAAAATGAGGGTGTTATCATACCATTTCTTAAGGGCTCAATTTTGAAAATTTTCCAAAAATTTTCCGGTGAAATTATCTGCCAAGGCCTACTCTATCAGATACACAAAAATCTGAATTTATGAAATTTCATAGTTCAAAAATAAATATTGACAAAATTAAATTTTTTTCCTATGTCAAACCCGCTTACCCCCTTAACCCTTTAAGGACAACAGGGTCAAAAATTAGGGGTCTGAAAAAATCTGACTTCTTAGAGCAAAATATAGCTGTAGAAGACCATAGGAAAAATTTTGATTTTGAATCACCGGTGAGCCAATCGTCCTTAGAGGGTTAAGAAAAGGTTGAATCCAAATTAGTTGCATTATAGAGCGAGCGTTCTATAATATAACCTATGTAATATTTATGATTTGGTGTTATATAAATTTCTGACATTTTCATAGTAAATACTCCATTAATGTGGAGCAAGAATATTGATCCAGTAAAACCAAATGTTCAATTACATTGAATATTTCTTGTGGTCTCATAAAACAAATTTTATATTTATCCCCCTCTTTTATAACCTTTTCTGCAAGACAACAGATTTTTCCATAAAATATTGACATTGAAATTGAGAAGTTGCGGAATTTTACGTGGAATTGAGTGGATATTTGTATGCACAGATTGTAGAAATTTTGGGTGTTATTATCGTTTTCTGCAGATCGTTATGGTGTACACAGAAACCTACCCCTTATTACTAAGGGGGAGAATTCGATTAAAATGATGGGGTTGTTGATATGGGATACGCAGACACGTCGTTTGTGAACCCCTTCGTCGACTGCTAATGTATACATTTCATGGTTTATACAAAACCACCCATTTTCGCAATCTCTTCACCGTCTCCGAGCCTGGTGCACATCCATTTTCTCTCATCAGCGCAAACACATTACGAATTTGTGGTAATTAACTTACTTGATAATTAATGGGGGGAATCATTATCGCATATAATCGTTTCGTATTGTTATTTCCATATTATACAACACAAAATTATCGCGAGATTATTACAGAAACGACGCTAACATAATAATAATCTGGCTCTAATGGCTTTCATAATGATTAATGCAATTTGATATACCAAAACTAATGAACGCTTTTAGCTTTCAAACTTGTACAGCAACGAACAGTTTGGTGGTGCTTTGTAGAATTTAGCACTCAATTTTGATGGCAATAATGAAATTTCTATAGAACCGAGCACTGAAATTCATTTGAAACCATAATATTATATAAAGGCTGAATCAAATATATGTTATGAAATTATTATTAAGGATTTCCTCACAAATTAAATCAACTATTTTTTGGTGCAGATAAGACAACAATTTTGATAGTGCAAATCGAATGTTTGAATTATATTTAATGCATCTTTGTAGAGGTATTTTAGGGTTTAATTTACAATTTACATTAATGGAACAGTCGGAACAGTCAAATATTTAAATATTATACAAATGAATTCCTAAAATTTGTGAAAATAATATTGCTATAGCAAAATATTTATTGACAAAGAATAAGTTAAACATGAATACGGTATTTCAAAAAAATGTCGGTATAATATTATATTTGAAAACCCGCTGTTTTAAATCTATGTTTCAGATTTCTCGGAACTGATCGAATTTCCAAAAAATTGACTTTAATTTTAATTTATTAATCAAATTTAATAAGCCCTATATAGAGTTTTACAATGTTTATTGAATGAATTCACATTTCGTATAAATAATGTTTATTCTGAAAAATTAACCTGCCTTGCGGTAAATTTTTGCGTCATAGAAATTTATGGTCAGTGTGTTGGTTGTGTCAATATCTTTAAGTATCTCATATTTACTCAATAAGGGTAGCAATGCATATAAATTTCCAAGAAAAAGCAAGAGGAAAAATGTATTGAATGTAATTTCTAAGAAAACCTCTTTTAAATCCATGTTTTCTTATACAAGAAAATTTTCATTGGTAGAACTTCACGGAGGAGCGATTGTAATGTTACAGTAGAGTTCCTCAAATTTGAATCTTTCTAATTCGAACAACAGACGATGGAAGTCAAAAATGTCATATGTTATATTATATTAAAAAAATCTAATTGTGGATAATAAATGTAGCGTTGTTTTAAAAAAAATACATTACTCTTAAAACGCGATATGGGATTGAAAGATGTAATTTCAATTGCATGCCTTAAGGACCTTTAGGGCCCAAATAGACTCAGGCTGATCCTTGAAAATAACTAGCCTGTAAAATTTGGCAATAAAGATTTATCCCAAGCTTTCATTCACTGAGACTCAGGGCTTATCGGCACCGGTTGGAGATCATTTGCACAAATTTTCTCTTCCTAATCCTTTACTGTTTAATCTTGTAGGCTAAATACCTATTCTCGACAATCAGCCTGAGTTTATTTGGATCCTTAAATCGCTTTAAACTCTCTCTGAACAGAAAAAAAAATATTTTGTAATATATTTTTTTAATTTTTTAATTTTTTTTTAGTAATATATAAATATATTGGTTCGTAAATGTTCGTAACCCACAAAAAATGGGCGCAACATTTTGTCATTTGTTTGTAAAGTTTTGTCAGAACAAAAAACCTACAATCATGTACGAACAAATGTTTGTAAAGTATCAAAAAATGGTCGTAATGTGCTCAAGTTACGAACAGTTGTTGAAAAAAGTACAAACTTTTAAGAACTTTTTTGTGGGTTATGCGAGCATTGCGTAATACGGGCTTCAGACCTAAGACTTAGCCATCTAGCTTAACTCCTCTAATTCCTTATCAGGCATGATTTTTTAGGAAATTGTGGTTTAGGATTGGATATTAAGGGCAAATGATTCATTAGATTTTAAAAAATCAATAAAATTGCTTTGTTATTTAGATTTTTGAGACCTTCGGGAACTGGGCTAAACCTCCAGTCTGAAGCCGGCATAAGGGCCTTGACAGACATGAGGATTAGCCGAGTGACGGCTTATTGTAATTATATTAGAAATAATGGTTAAAATACATTTTCATCATTTTTAACTAAGTCGTCTCTCAGCTTAAGTCGTAAGTGTGTCTAGGGCATAAGTCACCAGTAGGATTTCACAAACATTTACGAACGCTTTTTTCTGTGTAGTCAAAAAACAAGTAAATTATTATGGAACAACCTAATTATTATATTTTTACAATTTTTATAATATATTTGATATGATACATTTTTTTTTGAAAAATGTGGTACATTTTGAATTAAAAGATACTAAATTTAGAAAGCAATTTCAGCTTAATGCACTTTATAGCAGTGAAGTGATCCGTGTTAAAAGTTTTATAAGAAAGAGACTTTTTTATAACTCAATAATAAAAAAAAGTATGGGAAACTTTCCTTTTAGTCTAATCCTCCGTTCCTCTGTGGTTTCAAGGAAGAAAATGCATTCAAATTCCCGGAGATTAAACTTTTCCTTCCTTTCAATTTGCTCTCTCCACTTTTATTCACGGGGACTAAAGAATCGATATAGAGAATTTGTATGTGTGAGGAAAGGAAAAAATATATAATTGAGATATGTGGAGTCTCTACGGGGATTTTTTCATAGTATTAAAAAAAAAACCTTGGAAGTTTTAATAGCCGGAGTGTAGAGAGTGTCCCAATAGAACGACCCAAAGTCCAATTATCACGTTAACGAAAGAGCTTTATTTCCCCATTCTAAATACACTCGTATTTAGCATTGTGCCAAGCATGAAATAAAAGACAAAAAAAATTGCAGGGGTGGAAAATATTGTGAATACGGGAAATTGTGTGTTGAACACATTTAAACGCGAATTTTCTGTGTGTTTTTTTTTATGATGGCAAAGGCAAATTGTATGAAAACAAATGGGCGTGGCATTTGTATGGTTTTCATTAATAATAAATATCTCTCTTGCTCTCCACTCTGTGTCTCTCTTTCCGCCGTAATTTGTGGAGTGTGTGCGAGAAAGGCATTTCTGTACTTATGTACAACACCGCCATATATGTTGCACCATAGGAGGAGCTTATCATCACTAATCGAGGGAATACGATATCAAGCGCTTCTCACAACATCAATGGGGAGTACAAGATGAAAATTGTGTCTCATTCTATCCCACTCTAGCACCTAGAAATTTTCACCATTTCAACCCTCATGCCATCTGATTCCTTCGCGCGCGCGGGAAAACGTTCCTCGGCAGATCAGAATAGAAATGAGAACACAAGGGAATTGCGTTATTAAATCGCAGGCAATCAAAGCAGCAACACTCATTAAATATTGAAGAAGCGTTTTATGGATGTTCCACACTCAAAGTGGCTGTCGGGCGAGCGGGTGGTGATCACGAAAAGCTGATGATACCATGAGTTCCATAATGTTCCCTCCCAACCACCCGCTGAACTCTATCAATACAGATAGCATTTTTATGCTATATATACTTTTCCAAATCGCATTTTCGCACCCAACGATTGCGGCTGTATTGGCACCCTACTTGAACACATGTTCATATCATTTGCCCTCTCATTAAAATTTATTGCCATTTCAGCAAGTGTATTAATATTTGATGGTTTTCTCAATTTGTAGGAAAACCACCGTGAAAGAAACAGACCTAGTTTTTGTGCAACCATAGCCCCAAGAGATTTCACTCATTACACTTTGCCTAAATAGTTTTATTCCAGATAGCCGGGGCTTCGTATATTATTAATGAAGTTAAGCAAGGAGAAAATTTGAATGGCTCTCTTAGAAATCGATACAGTTTTTTGTGGAAATGAAAGCAAATTATTGGGAAACTAAAGAGCCGGGAGGTTTAAGTTAAAATGAAAATTTCTGTTATATGCATGTCACAGAACACGAATTTTTCTTTAAAATTGTACGTCAGTTTTAACACCAAAAATCGTAGTTTCATTATGATGATTTTTATTTTTATACATTTAATAATATATAAATTTAATTTTTTTGTAAGGGATGGCAAAGCGTCGCACGCTTTGCAAAATGCTCAAACTTGTGACTTATGGCCCCTACACAGTAGCGAAATTTATGTTCACATTGAAGCAAATTCTATAAAAGGAAAAACTCTTCAATATGGACATAAATTTCTTTACTGTGTAGAGTAGAGGCCATTATGGCCTCTACACACTAGAGAAATTTATCTCCATATTGAAGAGTTTTTCCTACAGCAACGTAAGGAATTTCCTTCAATATGGACATAAATATCTCTAGTGTGTAGAGGCCATTAGACGATATACCGCAGAAATATTTTTGCATCATTTACCATCGGTTCACAACCGATTGAAACCAATTCATAAAATACTTCAAAATGGCTTAGGAGTAATAAAATTGATTTTCGGATAAGAAATAGTTATCGGTTCATAATTACTTCATTCCCGGTTCAGAACCGATTAGAACAAGGTTCATAATTGTCAGAAATTTTAAGACCTTTCCAACAAGACCAGTTATGAGTCCAGTTTAGAATTTAGTTGAGAAATGAGCTCTCTAGAGCCTTTTTACCCTTCGACTTTCAAAACCTGTATGTGTTATCATCCAATGGTTCTTTCAAATACAGTTGCCAACTGGATAATCTCTAAAATATATCCGAAAATAAAAAAAAATTGCACGCCGTGTTTTCGAGCAATCTCAAAAAATATGGTTTTGGAGAGGTGGGGAAAAAATAAGGGTCAACTTATGGGGTTCTTTCGAAGCTTCCAAGTCGTCGTAACGCAAAATCAAGGGATATACTGCTCACTTTGTGGAGCTTGAGCAGTAAAATTCTAAAAACAAGTTATGATATTTGCTTATGAAAGTAACAAATATGGTATGTAAATTTTTTTTTAAATCTTATAAAAAGGTCAAAGCACTATACTTAAAATACTGATTAAAATATATTTTCATTAACGTTTGGTTTTTTGTGTAACGTATGGACTTACAAGTACCTGTTTTGTATTGTATTTTTTCTTTACAATTGTATAGAACAGTTGTATGTTTTAATTTTCCTTAAGACCTAAAAGTGTTACGCTATAGTAAAGTATAGAAAAAAAATTGGTGGGAAATGTCACTCCAGAAATGGGATCTTAATTGGTCACTAGGCTTCAGACCTATATCAATCAAGGATAAGGGGGGAGGGATCAAATAAAATATCACTTCAGACTTTTAAGTGTTAATGTTAAAAATTAAAACCCAAAATATATAATAACATCGTAATTATAACTATAAGTTTTGTATAACATACCGTGTTATTTTTTTATTATCTTATTATTGATTTATTATATTTCTCTAATAGCCTCTACACACTAGAGAAATTTATGCCCATATTCAAGTAAATTGCCCATTGCCTATGCTTGTATACGAAAAATTGTCAAATATGGACATAAATTTCTCTATGTGTAGAGGCCATAACACAATTTAAAACCGATCTTTAAAAAAAGTAAGCTAAAGCCTATTAAAAAAAATAAATACAGAGAAATGAACCGTGACATAAATCACTTGAATGAGAATTTTAAAGAAAAATCACTGACAATCTTCTCAATTTGGATATGTTAAAAAGTCATTTAAGAAGAGATTTCATCCTAACCCCTTGGTTATGGTAAATTGAGTAAAAAAGAAATTCAATTAAAAATATATTTATAGCCTTAGAAAAGTCCAAACGAGGATGTCTTTATCCATTTCGGTTGAGGTAACTTTCCGTGCTGCCAATGGAAATCGTTGTACCGGGGAGCCATTGAACATCGAAATGGGGTGAAGATACAAAAAAAAACGTGATATTCAAGCAGGGATGTTGGCTGTGTAATAGAATTAGTCGTTAGGGAGAAATTCTCACTGGGCAGTCATCACCCCACTTTTCACATGGGAATATCGAAATCAATCAGAGCAAAATCAGCCAATCGACTCTAATACATTGGATACGGTGGACACTTGTCAGTGGTTTAACTGGTAAATTACAAATGATTGGGGTTACTCTGGCACATTTATAGCTCCCTACACTCCTCATTGAGAAGAACTTCACGCGTTGATTGAATTGAGATGAGGTTGTGGGTGGCAGGATGGTTTATGTTTATAGATAGGGAGGAAAATCAAAACTCAGGTAATTGAGACGATGTTTGTGTGGTGAATATTTCACTGAGGTAGTGCTATCTCTGAGACTGGGAAGCCATGCTAAAGCAAACAAATATTCATGTACCCTTTGATAGTCCATAACTAATACCTCAAAGATTGAGGCATCCATATTCAATAGAATCTTCTCTCATTTCAGGAAAGGACGTGAGTGAGGTGGACAATGAGGAAATGTGTGATGACGCAATGGAAAGTGACACGGAAGATCATATCAGTGAAGAGGATTCCAAGAAAGATTCAACATCACGTAACTCAAAAGGCAATTCAGATGGAAAGTCTCAGTCTAATGGCACAAAACCAAGAAGGTAAGTAGAAAATCTAAGAAAAAAAGGTGAGAATTCATGCACAAGTAAAACTCATTTATCTCAATTTTATTTAGGGCACGGACAGCCTTCACGTACGAACAACTTGTTTCGTTAGAAAATAAATTCAAGACAACGAGATATTTGTCTGTTTGCGAAAGACTCAATTTAGCCCTAAGTCTCAGCCTCACAGAAACCCAAGTAAGTTAAAAAGATAGTTACTATATTATTCACGTGATCTATACTTGCAAAGAGTATTGATGTTTTTAAAGAGGTTTTAGGTTGTAGTGTTCGAACTCGAAGAAAACTTTTTTGAATTAGTTACAACCTTGTAGCCCAAAGAGCACAAAGGTCTTGAGATATTTACTTCCGATTTTTGATGACCCCCACATAAGTAAGAATATTACATTATGACACTTTATTTCAAAAATAGTTTTAAAGAATTTTGCATTGTCTGATATATTTTGGATGCAGTCAAAGTGAAACCACTTAAGAGCTTATTTCTTAACCGATTGACCGCATTTGTATTTTTTAAATCCTTTATAAGAAAGATTAGGTCACCAGACATCTAAAGTTTGTTTTGTTCTAAACAATCAGAAAAAAAAATTCTTACCAATTTTTGACCATCTCACCCTTTTAAAAAAGTATTAAAAGGTATTAAAATTTGAATCCATAAAGTACTGGTAAATGATTTATATATTTGGAATATTAGTTTTTTTCTTAGTTCGAAAGCTGGGTATTGGGCTAGAGGCCAAACGGTAAGAGATATAGATTTTTTGTTAGACTGTTACTAAGCTCATTTGGAATGGTTTCAGATTCTCTTTTGAATCAAATGAGTTCCAATCGGTTCTCCAATAATATTTTGGGATTAAATCGGTTGTGAACGGGTAGACGTAAAAATATTTCGCAGTGGAAAAAATTTTATGGAATCCTCGAACTCGTTAACATTATGCTTTAACCGCATGAATTGAACCACTAAAGAACTTTAAATTAATAATGATAATAATAATGATATTGACACTTGATAATGACACTTTCGGGGTGAATTTTGGTCAATGCTCTTCAAAATCTTTTCAAATCAATCTCAGATATAATTTTTTCCTAAATTTGAGGTAAGATTGATTTGATATACTCAGCGGAACTGTCATCGAAGTAGTTGAGCAACATTTTCCGTAAAATAAAACATTTATACTGAAAAATTAAAATAAACTCCAATAAATTCAATGAAATAGCATTCTTATCTAAAAACGATTCCCTCCTATTCTATATTAATAAAACAAAATAAAAATATCATGCTAAAATTAGGGGTGTTAAAAGTGTTAAAGTTACGAGGAAAAAAAGTTAATCGCACCCTCTTTTTCCTCAGTGTAGAGTCTTTAAATGACAAACCAGTGAGATTCGTCTTTGTCTCGCGTTAAAAACATGTCCGCAATATTGAATACAAAAAAGGTGTTCCATCTCTCCTCGAATGACTATATACTTTTTCGGTTAGGGGTCAAACGCTATAACGATATTGACTTCCGGTCTTCGGTGACCTTGTGCTTAATTTTTATACAATTTAATTCAGACAATTAATTTTGGGGTGCTGAAGATAAAATAGGTGGACAGCAATATGCTTACAACTATCAATATAAAATTCTTTTATGAATTAGATTAACAACATTTAGACTTAACCTTTCCATGTAAATTCTGCTATATTAATTTAAGTAAGAAATACCGAGCGCACAACAACATTTGTTTTGTAAACATGTTTTAGAGATTTCAATAAGAGTGAAGGAAATGTAAGCCTAGTCATCTCGCTCACTCCAATAGGAAATTTTGAAAATATATTTACAAAGAAAAGTTATTGTGCGCTGGGCAAAAAAACTAATTTCAATGATAAATTATTTAACAATATTATGGTCTTATTTAACTTATTTTAAGGTTAAAATATGGTTTCAAAACCGACGGACAAAATGGAAAAAACAGAATCCAGGCATGGATGTTAACAGCCCAACAATCCCGCCGCCAAATTCAAGTGGATCTTTTGGACCAGGCTCCTATACCGGCAGCCTTCTCTACCCACACGCAGTGCCATATCCACCCTATGGACCATACTTTCATCCATTGGGTGGTCATCATTTGAGTCATTCGCATAACTAGAATTGCATGGATACACCAATTTGTGCTTAAAACCGACGGTAAACTTTTCAATTATTCAATGAGTTCTGTGGACAAAAATTGCTATTTTTAGGCCATCAACGCAATATTTTCCGAATATCATCACAACATTTTATTTCACATTCATTCTCAGATGATAGCGCGAAATTTATTTTTATTAAAAAAATATTATTTTATAAAAATTATTTTTTTTTAGAATTAAGACGCAATACAATGTTCGGGATGGCGAAGCAAAATGTGAATATTCTGTACAAATAATATTGTTTAATACAATGTAAATAGAGAGATCAGTTTATTACAAAAAGAACAAAAAAAATTGTGAATAGTAATTAAAAAATAAATAAAATATTAAGAAGATTGCTTTTAATCTACAGCTTGTTTTCCCTCCCTGCAGATTTAGAAAAAAAAGTCCTGAACGAGAGAAGCAATTATAGAACTTTTTCTCTCATGTCCATTTCAGTGCCCCAAAGCAATTTGCATTTAATACCATTGGAAAAGTGTCACCCTCGTCTTCTCGAAGAGTCTATATGTATTTTTTTTCTTCATTGGAAATTTAAAGTCGTGTAGAAGCAAATTATAAATTGAAAATCGCATTTGAAAAATACACACTATTTAAAATTTATGTCCCTCTCGCCAAATCGATTCACCATCCTTACCAGGCAAAAGCAAAGGTCTGGGTGTTGGGAAACATTTAAAATCCATGAGTGAAGTTTGGGAAAGCGTCATATGTGCCTTAAAATAAGGAATCAGCACGTAAGTAGTCTGAGAATAATCTAATACTGTGTCAGATAGAAAATAGGTTGCTTAACACATGATGTGAAGGGATGAAAAATGCATGTCCCTTTTTTCCCGAAAAAGAAGGAATTAGTTCACTGGATAGAGAAATTTTACCCACTAATAAGGGCAAGAAGGGTGCTGAGTATACACTTTTAATGGAATTTTATAAGCCACTTTACCACTTAGCATTTAAAAATTCCTTCAGGATATACATCTCATTATGTTATTCAATTATTGAGAACTTTCTTCCAAGATTTTCTGATCAGCTGACAAGTAATGCATATATAAATAAATAAAATGTTGACTCTAAATAGAAGCCATAAAAATGTCACTGAAAAAAATTTCTGAATTGAAAAATGATCTGCCAGCATCTCCGAGGTTGAACATCTTGTGATTAGACAAAGTGACTGACGACGACTAATTAGGAATTCCCCGGAAAATTGTAATTTGCTCCACTCTGTGTCTCATTCACTTTCCCTAAATTTCCCCACGAGCAAATAAGGCGCAATCCAAACCACTTTCATTATTTATTCGTAGCCATCAGAACACCTTCGAGACAATCCTAGGTAGTTGGTGTGGTTTGAAATACAAGAATACACTGTTTCAGATTTATTTCATGTGACTGAGGAGGTCTCTCTAGTTATTAATCTGTACTGGATGTTCCATAGAACACCCATTAGGGGCCACCCTTCGAAAATTCATCATTCTCTCACTCTCATGAACCAGGAAATGTCTCTCCTTCAACCCACAGTAACCACACCTAATTAAGTTCATTTGAAATGTACTCCATTGCAAAAGTGCAAAATCGTTTGGCAGTGCTCTTGAGACCAATTAAATATTAAAATTCTATCCACTTCCATGGTGTTTCTAATTCCAAAAGTATTATTTATTTCTGGAAATCAGGATGGAACATTCTTATACATCATTAAGGGGTAAAACTCGAGAGACTTAGTTATTCACATCTTTATTCCAGCGATAACACATAAAAATTTTAAGACAGTAGAAAAGAGCATAAACTCTGCTACCTAACCTAGATAACTACTCGTCTGCATTGCTTTTGAAGCAGAGCATGGCAAAGCTTTGAAGGTTTGAACGACGGAAGTTCAGTACCACTCATTTTTTCTTAGTTCCTTATTCAAGTTTTTCCTAGCTATGGCCCTTGAAGTATAGTACTAGATATTAAATTATAATTATACATTGTAGGGTGGAATCACCAGTTCTCGCCAGTGCCCCATTTCTCGCCACTTACATTGAAATCGCTATTTTTCGCAATTTATGCAATAAATGAGTGGCAATTTTTTTGTATTGTTTCTGCTTCTACGCATAGAATCGAAAAATAATAATTATTCGTTTTGGATTCACGATTTTGATCACTTTTTAGAGCAATATTTTAAGCAAGTGCATCGAATCCAACATCTCTTGCCAAATGTACTAAGTGTCGTCAAATTTTCATCAGGCCAAAAATACCTATTTGGGCAAATAATTTGTCTATTGAATATTTAATTGCACTTGTGGAATACATAAAATTTGTATTTAGTCAATTAATATTTCATTTTATATTATTTTTGTATAAAAATGAGGCATGGCGAGAAGTGGTAATATTCTGGAATTGATTTTACCACCTGTCGCCATATCTTTTCAATAGGCGACGCTAACTTCACTTCGTACATTCTCAGTTGTCAAATCTGCATTGTTTACTTTCTGCAAAAGCCCCATAATTTGATTTCTCAAATAAAAGTGAAGAAAAATCATTTAAAGAGAGTAATAATAAAGTGATCACAAGGAAAGAGAAATGGTGAATGTATTCTTTTCATAGCATTGCCTAAAATAACCGAGTGTGGTTCTTTCAAGTGGGTGGCGAAATTTTTGCATTATTAAAAAAAAACAGTTTTTTAAGTAGTCCAGCGTTATGTTCTAGGATTATTGTTTTCACGTATCTAGAGCCAATACATCTAAGTAACTTTGTGTCAAATTTGACTTATCTTGTAACAAGGATTCAAAAGTTATAATTAAATGAATTTAATTTTTTCCTAAACATGGCGATAGCCGGTTACTCCACCCTATTCATGAGTTAGATTGGTTAGATTCATTAAAAATCATATACGAAAAACTCTTATAGTACGAAACTTCTGTCATTCAATCTTGAAGGCCTTTCCTTAAAATACTTTATCTAATTTTTAGAAAACATTAACATTTAACGCATTTACTTCGAAATTTGTTTCCCTATATTTAAGATCACGAATTAATTTTTGATCCGTTTTGATTGTAAACCTTTGCAGTGGAATAGATTTGAATAGAAAAAGCAGGGAGACTGAGGCAATATTTGTAAAAACGAATTTTTTTTCTCTAGCTCTTACTTAGAGAACTTAAACTATTTAATGAGCATTACTTCTTTAGGGGGGAGGAAGTTGACAGCCTGCACGCATCTCGAAATCCACGCAATTTGATTTTTTTTTCGGGTGGCCCTCCCTGCATGCGCTGGGGGCTATAATAGTAGTTTCGCCTCCGTTTTACAAACGAAAGAGTAAATACTATCCCAGCGTAACCAATGTCAACAGTCGACGCCGTAACACGGCAACAACAAATGAGACAAAACAATCCAAGAACAAACAGTCCTTTTCAGGACTCCTTGACGCTAGACGTTGGTGCAAGTCTAAGGATTTGTCACCTCAACGTTGAAGGTATGTCAAAGGCAAAGAGTGAATATCTCGCTCGGCTAATGCGAGATGAACGTGTCGACATCATCGCGATTCAAGAGACACATACAATTTCAGATGAAAACCTGCGAAGTAGAGGAAGCATTCCGGGGTATGTGCTCGTCGATGCCGTCCACAGTGCTGTCCACGGTGTAGCAACGTACATCAAGTCATCTATTCCCAACTATAATGTGGTGTATAAGGACTGTACAGACAATATACATGTTCTTGCCATTGAAGTAAGCGGAGTCACGGTCATCAATGTCTACAAGCCACCAAGTTCTAGATGGCCTCGTGTTCCGCTCAAATCCTTTTCGCACCCGGCAGTATATGTTGGTGATTTCAACTCACACAATCAGGCCTGGGGTTATGAGGATAGTGACATTGATGGAAACTTGCTGTTTGAGTGGATGACACTGAACAACTTGTATCTCATCTACAGTTCGAAGAGTAAGGGGACTTTCAGATCTGCCCGGTGGCAAAAGGATTATAATCCTGACCTTACGATTGTCACCAAAAACCACGATGGGGAGGTAAATGGGGCTAAACGCTCTGTTCTGGGTGGTTTTCCCAATAGTCAACACCGCCCAGTACTCCTTCACTATGGAATAAGTATTCCATTGGTGGAGTCAGAGCCAAAGCCGCGCTGGAACTTTCGAAAGGCTAATTGGGATGCCTTTTCGAAGGATTTTGACCACGTTGTGCAGTTTATTCCTGCACATCCTGGTTCATATGAACGTTTTGCTAAAGCAATGTTTGCTGCGGCAGGACGTCATATACCTCGTGGTTTTAGAAAGCAATACATCCCCGGTTGGAACGAGAACTGTGATGAGTTGTACGAGGAGTACAACGCGACAAATAACAACAAAGTCGCTGCTCGCTTGTTAACGGAGTTGGATGACCAGCGGAAGAGAAAGTGGAGGGAAACTGTGGAGAACACAGACTTCACGCATTCCAGCCGCAAGGCTTGGAGGCTTCTCCGAAAGCTGGGTGCTGATTCCAGATGTGAAGCCACAGTTAACAAAATATCTCCTAACAGCGTCGCCTCTCGGTTGATTCGGGTCTCTAAGACTAAACTGTCGAAAGTTGATCTGGAGTTGACCAGAAGAGAGGTCCGATGCAAAAGAAAAACACTAACAGAGTCTTCCCTTTCTGGTAGGTTTTCTACTGCAGATTTGGAATGTGCTCTGTTAAGTGTAAAGTTGGGGAAAGCCGCAGGGTTCGATGGAATCTACCCTGAATTCATCAAGAACGCTGGTCCAAAAGTTAAGTGTTGGTTGGTTGAGTTATTCAACCGCATCTTGGATACTGGCCACCTTCCTAAACTTTTCAAGCGAGCAAAAGTGATTGCCATTCTAAAACCTGGCAAGGATGGTACAGACGCCGCCCATTACCGTCCTATTTCCTTACTCAGTGTTGTGTATAAACTTCTTGAAAGAATGATCCTTCACCGTATACAACCTCATATTGACCGAGCAACCCCAGTTTCCCAGGCAGGCTTTAGAAAACATCGTGGTTGCACAGAGCAGGTGCTTGCACTCACCTCCCACGTTGAAGCCGGTTACGAACGCCGGCAGAAAACTGGTGTGGTGTTTGTTGACCTGACAGCAGCCTACGATACTGTCTGGCGTGATGGACTCTTGCTCAAATTTATGGAGGTGATACCCTGTGCTAAGCTATCCGGCCTGCTAAACAACATGTTGTCAAACCGCTATTTCCAAGTGTTCCTTGGCAACAAAAGCAGTAGCTGGCGCAGACTGAATGAAGGACTTCCGCAGGGTAGCGTTCTAGCTCCTTCTCTATTCAATTTATACATAAGTGATATTCCACGGACCCAAGCCAAACAATTTCAGTATGCCGATGACTTGGCTTTGGCTGTCCAGTCGGAGTCGCTTACTGAGATTGAGGAAATCCTGGAATCGGATCTTTCAATCCTCAGCACATACTTTCGCAGGTGGCGCTTGCAACCCAATCCAGCAAAAACGGAGGCTTGCGCATTTCATTTGAATAATCGTGAGGCACACAGTAAATTAAATGTGTGCTTTGAGGGTGCTACAATCAATCATGTCGAGCACCCAAAGTACCTTGGTGTCACTTTGGATCGCACACTCACATATAAGCCTCATCTAGAAAAGACAGCCAAGAAAACCAGTTCCCGGGTAAATCTAATTCAAAAGTTAGCTGGCACGACTTGGGGGGCTGACGCCCAGTCCCTTAGAACTGCCACGCTCGCACTTGTGTACTCTGCAGCGGAATACTGCGCCCCAGTCTGGCACAACAGCGCGCATGTACACAAAGTAGATACGCAGCTAAACAACGCTATGCGCCTTATCACAGGTACAGTGAAATCTACACAACTGCCCTAGTTGCCGGTGCTGTCGAATATTGCACCCCCGAAATTAAGGCGCGAAGCGGCTGCGGTGAGGGAGTTCACAAATTGCAGAGAAAATGCAAATTCTCTGTTATACACTGAGCTCCAGGAATTGCCAAGCCGCAGGTTAAAGTCGAGAAGACCACCCTGGACTGTTGATCCGTCTATCACAGGCGTGGACTTCTGTCTGGAGCAGAAATGGAAGGAGATTTGGAGCAGAGCCGCACCAGTCAATGGTCACTTGGTCCAGGACCCAACCTCTCGAGTTCCAGGCTTCGACTTGCGCCGCCGCGAGTGGGCAATGTTAAACAGGTTCCGCACTACGCAAGGAAGATGTGCCTATTTGCTTCACAAATGGGGAATGGCTGATTCTCCAGAATGTGACTGCGGTAGTGCATTTCAAACGATGAGCCACATCGTGAACGACTGTCCAAGACGAGGCTTTGTGGGTGGACTTGGTAGTCTGGACCGTTTACCTCAAGCGGCCCACGATTACTTAAGAAACTTAGATTTAAATTTATGACAACTCAGAAAGGCTATTTGTTCATATGTCTTGTAATCTTGTCTTTTATTAATTTATTTGTTGTTTTTTCCTGTCATACGAAAGAAGAAGACTTCTTTAGGAATCCTCCACAATTTTTCTAAAGATTATTTGCCCCTATTTTGATATAAAGGGCACTCAATGGGTCAAGTGGTAGAGATCTAAGAGTCTGGATATTAGAATATAATAATATGACTAAATTTGACTGTAGTTTTTATAATTTAGATTAAAATTTTTGCAATGCACGACAATATCCGATCGATAATTTCCAATATTTTTTTTTTTTAAAAACTATGGATTATGAAATAAAAATCGCTATTGAAGATTATAATTTGCGATACAAATTACCGATTTTTTATTGAATCTGAAAAAAAGGAATTTTCAGTAACATTTTCAAACGACCTGGTACGTTTGATCTTAAAACCGAACCTTGGGAATTCTCTACAGCTCATCGAATTTTATAGCTATCTCATGTTTGCGTATCCGGTTAGTTTAATATTTTCTGTCTTTAATTACAAAACAAAATAGGAAAGAAAATACGCAATTTGATATGTTAAAAGAAGCATTAATGGATTTCAAAGTGTTGAAAATTGTCCTATGAAAGCACTAGTGAGAGTGAAAGGAGAAATGGGAAAGATGAGGAAGGTAATTAAGAACGCCCTGAAATTAGTTCTACACGATGATTATTTGATTTTCAGATGAGAACACCCTTATGAGACAATAATGGCTCAACTATGTCAAATATGTTGTGCATTAATTATAGAGGCGTGAAAATATAACAGCAAAAGCTTGAAAGGCTATACGGCGGCTCTTTTTCATCACAGAAAAACCCTCCAGTGTTGGTCATAAATCCTGGGAAATGAGCCATGAAAAGTGATGAACCAAAAATACAATTCTGTGGCACTTTTTTAAATAATTTATCGATTTCTTTTCATACTCCCACATATCCAGTTTATATGTGAATTTTGATGATAGTTGCGAATTGGCTAATATGTCTATTTAAAACTGATAATTATATCGTTAAATATGAACCACAAAGTTATACAGTCACATTATAGTGGGGTTCACTCATTCTAAAATCTCCTCTTCTCAACATTTCACGCTCCACAATATTCATTTGCTGAAAGTTTCAAGCACTTAAATACAGTTGGAAATGAGAGTTAAAAGACAGAAATAATTAATTTGTACAGCAATATGAGAGTGAGACAAATTTGTTTTTCACAAATAGGTAATATTCACATCTTTCACAATTTAATGTGGAAACGGATGTCTGAGGTGGTTGGTGCAGAGGGGTGAAAGATGAAGCCAATTTGGAGTTGTGAGACAACATGTGGCCAAGAGCAAAACATTTTCTTTTCACCACTTATTAAAGTGTCATTTCATCTTTTAATTGCATTCAACAAAAATAAATTGACTGTCCCTCATTTCATAATTTTCTCTTGCGCATTGGAGAAACTCACAAAATCTGATTAACTGTGCTTGATTTCTGACTTGCTAAGGGATATTGTATACAGAGGGTACCAATTTTTAACTGCTCGAACACTAATTTTTAAATATAAATTGCTTAATATGTATAAAAAAATGCTATGTGGAAAATCTTGTTATTTTGTGTATTTAATAAAATTATTTAAGGATTGAAAATTTATCAGGAAAGACATCATCCTTAGGGGAGACTGGGGCAATAGTAAACCTGACAAATATGGGATCTATGACTTCATATAGGTCTCGTCCTCTGAAGCCTAATTATTTAATTAAAAAAAATAGTATTTACAGTTATCCCGCGTTTATTGCTGCCCCATTTTCCACTATAAATGATTCATTTATTCATTTTCAACAACCGCTTGTCTCTATCGGGGCTGCGGTCTTAGAATACATAGCCCAGGCTATCAACTTACGCTATTCGATACTCCGGAATTTCAATAAAGTGTTTAGGATCAATTCCAAGACGTGCCTGAAAATTTATCCGAATGACTAGGTTTGGCTTTCCTCTTTTCTCATATTACGTTTATGGCACACTTACTTTTGCTGTAAAAGCCTTAAGCGGTCTTCAGACTAGTGGTTTAGCCCAGTTCCCGTAGGTCTCAGAATTCCAAATGGTAACCAGTTTTATTACTTTTTCAGAATCTAATACACCATTGCTTCTTCGTAATCTAATCCAATGTTTAACTTTCCAAAATATCTTGACTGATAAGGAATTATAACAGTTAAGTCATATGGCTAAGCTGTAGGTCTGAAGCCCGTATTACTGAAGCGCAGAGCATTCTGTTCTGTGTCCATTTCTTGTGAATAACACCCCGAGGTACTTGAACATTTCTAACTGATTCAATGGAACTTCACTAATATGTACATTGCATTACTCAGACTATTTTGCTGTACTTACGAGTTCAACATTTTATATTATGTTTTCAAAACGTGGTCGTTTTTGCATTATACCAATTTATACATGATTTTAATGTACTCATGAAACGTTTCAAAACTTGCACAAAGTAATGTTAGTCAAAATAAAAAGAATTTCGAGAAAAATCAGTTCTCTGATTAAATAACGATCAAAGCAAAACTTATTACAGGAAACTAGATTCTGTTTAACGCCGATGAGGGTCCGATGAGGTACTCATGAATTCATGGCTAACACTATGAACTTAAAAAGACCACATTGACAACAATGAAAGGATCACCGAGGATCCTTTGAAAGTATCCCTGTTTGACACTTATTTAACTCCTGAATAAACGATTAAAAAGAAAGAAAGTCATCTTTTGTGTTCGCTCAGATGAGGAAAATATGATATGAGTAATTAGTTTATGATTGAACATAATCAAACGTGCATACAAAATTTCAAGAGACACTAGTGATCCGTTCAAAGGATCAAATGAGGAGCTCGGAGCAAAAAAAAACGCTATTTTAATAGTGAAATGCATACGACTTAGAGTTTTTTGATCTGAGCTCCTCAAATATGATACATCCTTTTGCAAAGGATCAAATATGATTAAATTTGATCCCTTAATTTTTACTAGTGCATAAAGATCTCACGGGGAACCCATGACCGCTTGGGATCGGGGAACCCTATAGATTACCTAAAGGAAACAGAACTTTGATTCACTTTGATTACATACAAATTACCTTTTGGCAACGGTTCAATTTTGTCTAGATTGTAAAAATTTTTATATTAACACAGCTCATCCAAATCGGTTAAAAAATACATTATCCACAGTATTATTTAATCATTGTAATAAAAAAAAATCGTTTACAAAATATTTTAACTGGAAATTTAGATTGAAGGGTAAAATTTTATTTCTTTAAAAAACAATTATCATGAGTAAATTAACCTTAGAAATTACTATATCTCTCAATTATACTACTTTAACGGCGTTATCACACTTGCACATTAAAATTTTAATGTGATTCACATTATTTGTCGCTTGTAAGCGTCCAAATATGTTATTTGTGTCTTTGAGTCACTTAATATTTGGGGTTTTTCTATTTATTGATAAAGAAGTGAACTTGGCCTGCAAAAATAAGTTTAAATTTACCTAAAGCATAAATATTTTTCACATTAAAAAATTAAAGAGAAAATCGCATTAATTTTTCGCATTAATACTATAAATCAATTTATATCAAATTTTGCGGGTCAAGTCTACCTTTTTATCAACAAATAGATCAAATTTTGAATATAAAATGATTCAAACACACAAATTACACATTTGGACTCTCACCAGCGACAATTAATGTGAATCATATTAAAATTTTAATGTGCAAGTGTGATAACACAGTAAAGGTTCTAAATTGATTTACATTAATTCTTTTTCTTTATTGTTTTTTTTTTAAGTTCAATTTGATTTTTAAGTGACAAATTTATTAGAATATGCATCATTCAGATGCATTTTCAATAATACTAAATGTATTCCAAAAAACATGCACCTCACTGTATTAACAAAAAAAAACAACCCTCCATGATGAATACGACATTTGAACATATGAACAACGTTGATTAGGAGGAAAAAAGAGCATTTGAGGGATGTTTTGTGATCAACCTTAAATGATCACTATTCGAGATAATGAGTAAGAAAACCACACTAATAAAATTAATTCAGTAACTCGATATATTTGCATCATAATCTCAAAGGGAGGGGGAGAGTTCATGTTAGCACAATTTGCACGTTGATTGGCTAAGGGTGTGAGATAAAATTTATCGGGCACTTAATGCAGTTTACTTGGCAATAATCCATCCACTGACACGTTGAGCGTAATTAGGGCTAATAAATCAAAATAATTTTGTCAACTGAAAATTTTCTCGACACAATGACTTATTGTGCGATCGAGTGACAAATTAAAAATGAAATTTACGCGCTGAAAAATGCACCCCTTATTCTCATCAATTTCTATCACGGCACCTTTTCCCTCACATGACAGGGAATGTAACCTATCCCTGGTGAAATCCACACCCGAAGGTTTCTCAAACCCAAGAGATTAAATTCACCAAACGATAGAGATTTCTAATTCAGCCACTCAATTGGCCAATTTATCGATCAATCTGCTCCACTCTGCATGGATGCGATGAGTGGCGATAAGTTCAATTGTTCACCTCTAACGAGGTTGTTAGTGCAGTGTTGTTGATTTATCAGCTTAATTATCTGAAACCTATAAGTCATTCTATTGATTTTTTTCCAACCTGACTTTAGGAAATAATATATGACGTGACCACGTGCATAGTTAATAAATAATAAAATGTATGGCCTAATTGGATAATTGTAGAAAGAAATTATGTGTACACTGGCCGATTGATTTTCTTAAATAAGATTATTCTGACTTCAAAAACATTCCGAAATTTAGATTTTTTTTAATAAATAATGGCCTCAATTCTGAGACCAAAATCAAGATCAAAATTTCAAGCTGTCAAATATTTTCAAGATCAAGATTTCATATTCTGACGCGAAACATTAATGGAACTTAAAATGTCTTAGCTAAGAACAAAGATTTCAAGATTTTCCACACTTAAAGAAACGTCACTTCTGACAAATATCTTCATTTCTCTGTTGAATTTGTTGAAATTTCGTCGTATAAATTAAGAAAATTAATTATAAGTTGTATTAAACAAATATGAGAGCCCATAATCGGAAGTATAGGAAGTGCAAACAAGACTTGTGACCTGTGATAAACCAAGAAATGCTTATGCAAGATGTGATTATTTTGCAGACACCCTCAGGGTGGTGTACTTCGATATGTACATCTAGAAATACGTACCATTTCGATTACATTACAAGGTCAAATACAGTATTTTTCAAAGTAATTTTCTTTTTGTATTATCTCTTATAGAAATATTCCTCATCAAAATCAATTTCCACATGAAACTCTTCAAATTGTTAGTATCTTAAAAATTCCAAGCACCTCCGAGAGGTTCTTGGAATTATTTTAAAAAAATTAAAAAATTTGACGTCATGAAATCTTGAAATAATGGTTCTAGAATTTCATATCTTAATATCCACACGGTTTGTGTTTTGGATTTCAAGATTCCAAGACATTTGACAGATTTGACATCTTGATCTTGATTTTTTGATTTCAGAATACCAAAATCTTGAAATTTTCTTGATGTTGATCTCCATCTTGGTCTCAGAATTGACGCCAATGTTCATGTTCACATTTCTTTTTTGCTAATACTAAAGAATTCAAATACATATACTAAACAAATAGAACCCTACAGATTATAATTCGATGGCTCCATTTCATACTATGCTAACTCAGAATGACAACTTTTCAGGAGAGCCATTTAAAAGTGAAAAATTTCTATGCTGCTCCGAATTGAATAATCCATCACGTGCACGTCGGATGATCATCAAATTTTGACCAGATGTAACCCTCGATCTCAGGAATAACACAACTTTAGGAGTAAAAAAGGTCTAAAACGACTTAGTTAGGCTTAGGGATATCGAAACCAAGGGATTTCGAAAGCTTTGATTAAAAATTCAAACTATTTTATTTAAAAAGACAAGAAACTGCTAAAGAATAGGAGCGTAAAACTGGCTTACGAACACGAACACTAGAAGTGCTGAGAATGGAAAGTGTGTCAGATATTCAAATAATTTTCAGATATATATTAGACATACTATATATTAATTTACTCCAGTTAAAAATTAACATATTTAGGCTTGAAAATTCATTTGTTTGATTTGACAAGAGATAGGGAAAGCTGGGGCAGTTTCAAGCCTGTGTATTGCTTTAGAAAATATGTATATTTCAAGAATAAAGGCGTGGCAAAGCGTCCCAGGCTTTGCGAAATGCTCGAACTCGTGACTTATATGCTATACCTTAAAAGTACTTTCGCATCATTTTCCGTTTACCGGCATTCAACTAATTTGAATCGATTCATTAATCACTCAATAGATTCCACAAAATAGTTTGAAGAGTAATAAAAAATTATATTCGAACAAAAATTACTTATCGGTAAATAACCGGTTCATTACCCGTTCACAACTAATTTGAACCGACTTATAAATCACTCAAAATATTTCCCAAAATACACCTCAGGAGAAATTTTAAAATTTCGTATAAAAATTAGTTATCGGTTATGATTGGGTTCATTACCGATTCAAAACCGATTTAAACCGGTTCAGTTTTGTCGGAAATTCCAAGACCTTTCCAACGAGCCCAAATCCTGTAATTTTATCATATTAACAAAAACATTATTTATTAATTTAAATAATTTTCATATTTTATGTGAAATAAGCATTTTAGATAATAGTAACTATTAACTGTAATAAAATATACTATCATAAAAAAATGATTCAATTGTTTGCAATTATATTAAAAGGCAATATAATTTGTGTTGCTTAATTGTATAATTGTTATGTGCATTTCATTTTATGGTCATCACTAAATATGCTCATGTATGCCGTAAATTCTTCCACCATCCCCTTGACTATGTAGTTTGGGTGCGAAAATATCGATAAATTGTCATTTGAAATTGCCACATATCTCTGGGGTGGCTGACTGGGAGGGTTGGTAATACACAATTTATGCCGACAGAGCCACTGTGTGAATTTCACGGAGGAGGGTCCTCTAATACGAAATAGATTATTGTTTTATGGTAATTTTTTAATTGGAACAACTAGAGCGGTAAATTGCAATTTGCTCTGTACCTTCATCTGAGCAAAATTGGTGAATTAGTAGTTTGAGAGTAGGAACGCTTTTTTTTTGGTGGTGTGCCCAAAAAATAACACAATTATGGGTAGAATTTTCCTTTTAAGCCATAGGGTCAAAAATATTCTCTTCAGTAAGGCTTTCTTGTAATTTTTTGGGTGTGAAACCATTAAGATTTTACAGGGGATTTCAAAGGATTAGATGTGGAATTTGAAGGGATGTTTGGGGTTGAGAATCATTCTAGAATGCTAAATTTTCTCACTTGGGTGGAGAAGGCAAAAGACCTACAGCCGCGTCACTTAATTCTGTCGTCACATCATTCAAATTTCCTCAGACTATTTCACCTTAAGACAAAATATATATTCGTCCTGTATTTTTTTCTAGAAATTCTGTTTATTCACCAATTTGTGGGGAATTGGTCTGCAAATAGAGATTGAAAGACCAGTGTTTGCCTTAATTTTCGACTTGGGTTGTAATTTGCAGTGAGCAACAATAGACTGGTAGATGGTCTTGAGGCAAAATCGAAACCCTTGTTTTATGAATGAAGTTAAATCCAACGAAAAAAAATACTGAAAGCAAACATCCATAAGGTAATTAAAATACACAAAACCATCCAAGTCCGAAATGGGTATATTAAAACCGAACTGGTATGTCAATATTTATATTGCATGCCGAATTTTATATGATTAATTATTTTTGAATTGCCTTTTTTTTGTAATTTTCTCCACATCACTCGACAGAAAAAAGTCAGGAATAACAAAATACATCACCCTCTCTCTCTGTATATGCTGGAAAAGTATCCCAATGCAGGGGAATATACATGATTTGATATAGTTTGGTGGTAGGTCTGAAATTTCAATTTCAATTTTGTGAGAAAACGTTCAATAAAAAATCACAACTCTAACATCCAGCATGCGATATTCACAAATAAATCAATCTAAAAAAATACCCCCAATCTCCTCTATTAAAAATATATTAGAAAAATATTTTAATGCTGAAAATTCTCCAACCCCTTTTACAGAGCATTCGAAGAGAAAAGCTAACCACAATTTACTCTGACGAGAGATGCAATTCTGTTATGGAGAAAATTGTGCCATATGTGAGCTATTTTATCTCCATTGAAAACACAAATAGGTTTGTCTTTCACTTCTGGTCGAAATTGTCTCTCTGGCACAAATAAATAATTGCTGTAATACTTAAATGGTGGAAATTGAATGGGGACAGCAACCCTGAGATTCAAGATGAGCATCAGCCCTCTAACTTAATTTTAAGTTAACTGCCGCTATTATATCGCCGCTCAATTACAATACGTCAAACAAGGGTGATAATGTCATATTAGGATAGCAAATGCTCTCTTATGCACTCTCCTCTATGTCGTCAATAATTTATTAGAAAAGGCTTCTGCGTACTACAACAGTCTTCAGTGGTTGTATTTCATAAAAAATTAAATGAACTGAAATAAACAAGTCGTATGCTACACAGAGTTGCAAAAAGAGATAAAGTTTAGTGTGTAAGCATTATTTTGAACAAAATTTTATATCAACTCTTTTTTTTATCTTGCTTGCAAAACTTTCAATCGAAAGTTGTAACAACTGGTCGAAAAACTTTTATCCAAACTTAATATGTGTTAACTTAATAACTTTAGTTATAGTGGTTTCTATTTAGTCCAACATTTTTTTTCCCTCCTCCACCCCCAGGTCCCAAGCTCATTGAGCTTATCTAGGACCGGGACGACTCCGTCATTGTGCATTAGGCGGTATATGCTTTAGCAAACACACATGCTGATAAAAATGATTTGTTAAATGCTCTTGATTTTTATTGTTATTTTTAATATCAAATATGGAATTTCTTATTATTTCTAATATCAAAAATATGCAATTTTCAACTCTTCGAAGGGTAGGGGAAGGCTTCCAGGCTTCGCACACACTCTGGCTTCGAACACTTCGTATTTTTCCCGTATTCTTTTAATAAATCTGACCTAAGTAGCAATAATGCCGATTTTCTTGAAAGGAGACAGTGCAAGACCTCTTAAGATGCTCTTTACATAAATAATTTTGGATTATACTAAATCTTCAGAAGCTACGATTTAATATCCCCAAAGCAAATCCTTTCCAATAGACAATCTTGCATATGCAAAAATAAACCACACCCGCTTTGATATTTATATCTAAACAAACAAAAAAGATATCGCTTTTAGGTGCATAAAATACTTTGTGCGGAAAACTAAGTTTCAAGACTTCAAAGACATCATTTTTCTTATATTTCAAATCGTTTTTCTTTGTCATTGTGGATATAATTAAGTAAATATGATTAATAATAATTATTATTAATATATATTTATTGAATATAAAAATTGATATTAATTGAAAAATAAAGAAATTTATTCAGTTGAGGATTTCACAGTTAAAATAAAGAAAAAGTATTTTTAATTTAATTTTTTGTGGCAAATGTAAGAGTTTTTGTAATCATTACATCATACCCTATTATATTTAGGGGAAACTGGGGTAGTAGTAAACACGGGTAATTGTGAACACTGCGATTTTTTTAAAATTAGATATTACAGTTCAGAGGACAAGACTTATATAAATTCATAGATACTCTACGAGTAGAGATCCATATGTCCACTACAGAAATGATCGACATAAGTCCAGCTAGTGTAGATATAATAATAAGTATTTACAATCTCATGTTTACTACTGCTCCAGTTTTCCCTAATCAAGATGTTGAATGTTGATTTCTAGCTTTGTAGAAACAATTCTTTCAATCAAAATCTATTAACCCTGTTCAAAATTTCAAAGCTCAAAATTTTGGAAAATATTATATTCAACCCATTCATCAATATTTATAAGACATTATCTGATTGGATGGAAACACTAATTTATTTAATTCTTTAACAAAATTTTTTAAATCTTTTTTCGGAGCACCCCCAAATGTTGCTTAATTTTGTAAGTAATAATGCATTAACTAAACGTTTGATATTTTATCATTTTTTGATAGGCCATTTCTTTGTTCAGTGATGAAACTAGACTTCTTATGGTAAATGTGATTATTTAATTGCCACTTTGATGTATTTTGAGTATTTCTCGTTCAATTTTCCTTGTTTCAATATGGATCTTCCCACATTTCACTTTAAATTGGTGGCTGGTCATTTTCGAAATCCGTCCGAAATGTCTGAAATCCGAAATATGTTCTGTAAGACCAAATAGAGATGTTAGAGAAATTCTGGGGATTACAATATAGGTGTGATTATGAAAGAATCACACCTAACCAAGCTCTTAACTGACTGTTAGAATGCAAGGAAAAAATGGTTTTCCAAGTCTCAAAAATATGTGTTAGAAAAATAGGATAAAATTGATTTTTGAATGTGTGATACCTCCTACAAACGGAGTAAACAAGTAGATGAAAGTTCCATCTAAGCAGTGATGCTCAAATTTATGTGTCCGGTGCAATGTTTCCGGGGAAAATGAGGCCTACATAGGTGGGCAAAATGTTGTACGAAGCTGAGCAAACCGGGGTAGTTTCGTAAAAATCACCACTAAATTTTCAACTTCTTGTAGAGAAAAATCCAAGGATTTCCTGGAATTTTGTGAAGCGGATTTATGAACCTTAATGTAAGAGATTTTTTGACATAGTGATATAATTGATTTAGTTTGTGTGGCATTCAGTAAAAAATCTTAAATCCATACGAGCTTGCCCAATCTCCCCCTCTATCGTTTTTGTTTCTTTAGGGAAACTAAATTGACAATAAAAAGAAAATAAAACTTAAATTATCTGTGATTTTTTTAACAAGTTTCAACTCTGATATTGCAATTTTTAACATCATCACTCCCACTGGAATCTGCCAGACACTCTAATTATTCCAGTCAATATGCAAGTGCAATTGATAAGACTGTCACATCATGCATTACTTTTTTTTTTTAAATTTTATTTATAAGGTGCTTGCACATTATGGTAAATTTGCAAAGACTGGGTTATTTCATTATAATGATGATAGTGAACAAATGTTGTGTAGAGTTGAGGGAGCGAAAAAAACTAAAGCAATAAAGAATGATATGGTGAATGCTTAACGCTCAATTTATATGCATGGGGACAAAAGCATGCAAAAATGCTCGCTGTGTGGTGATATTTTAAATTGGGTGTTACTTTTGAAAGATAACTGAATGTTTGTGTCTGGGATGGTTTTCATAAAAAAAAAATTATGATTTGTTGTCCTCTGTGATGCACTTTGCGGGACATTTTTTAATAACACTGCAAAAAAACTTCAATCATTTTTCACATCATCAAATGAGTTATGAAACCCCAAAGCATATAAAAATTTTGTCAAAAAGTTAACAAACAGACAAGAATAGTGAGACCTGTTTTTTTTGTACTGTGATTGTTATGGCCCTGCAAAGAGACACATAACTCATATTAGTTGGATAAATTCCTCTGGGTGATGGAAAAGAGGCGTGAACTCATTAATCTCATATTTCATATCATCTTTGGACATCCCCTCTGTGGTCTGGTATGTTTTTGAAGTTTGACGCCAAATTGAATATCACTCACTCTGGGCTGAGAATGTGCTGAACAAAAAGAAAGTGAAATGAGATTTTCTAATTATTTGCTCATTTACGTTTCCCCCAAGGCATTCCCCCTGATGCCAACATCTTGGGAACAGATACAATATCAATTACTAACTTATCAATTCCGTGCTCATTCTCTCATCTCTTATGTTCAGGGTGCTTAAATATAAATCCCAGGTCAAAAGGATGCTGAGAATAAAGATATGCCATTGGAACTGAGATATAGGGAGTTTGCCAGAGGAAAATAGATAAATAAAATTTTCCTATGAGAACTACTTGAGGGATCCATTTAAATTTCCAAGAGAGTATTTACACAATCAAACCAATAAGTGCATGCAAATAGCGAAATAAAATTGTATTTGACCAAATCTGAAGCCATGAATCATCTTCACCCTTTAACTGTAAGAGAGGGTCTATTGAGGAAAAAAACCGCCCCTGCGAAAGAAATTTTGGAGGAGAAAGAAAAGAATAGATCCGGAGGATTCTCAAATTGGCAAATAAATCTGTCGTATGTGTAAAGAACACCTAGAAGAGCCTTATAAAATAAGATGAAATATATCACGAATATTTTCCCTATCCCCTTTCGGATTTCAGGTCAATTGAGCGAATTTGAGAAATTGTGTTTTATCAATTCCTGTTTGGAAATTGAGAAGATTTGGGAGAAATAAACTGGACCCGATATGTTTTTTTTTATGGAAAATCTGTATTCAAAATAGCTAGTGTAGTGTGATAAAAAATCTCATTATTTCCATGTTGTGAACATTATTGCTATGCAACATCATTCGCTTCGATTTCTTCAAGAGGCTTTTAGAGGAACGATGGGGAGTTTTCTTCTTTATGTTACGCTGTAGTTAAATCTTAAATCACACGGCCAATAGAAATACTACTGACTTTCATATATCTATTATTTATTTGGAATAATAGAGGGAAATAAGGCTACACTGACATATGATTTTTCGCATATCTCTTAAGGGGTTACATGGGTCGCGCAGACTAAAAAACATCGAATTTCCTAACAAAATAAAAAATACTTAATTCGAATTCTTTAGCATATTCAGGTAACAACATTTTAACTATATTTTCTAAAATTTTCATTTTAAAAATTTAAATTTCAGCCGTTGGGACATGATTTTTGTAATGGTTTAAAAAAACATATTTTTCGGTGAACAAGATTTCTCAAAGTATATTTATCTGACGTCAAAAAACTAAATATTGCCTGAAGGGGAAGTGAGGCACCTTTGAAATGGAGTACTTCTAAAATAGGGTTTTTTCTGATATATTTTAAATAGAACTGAACCTTACCGTGATATAATTTAGTTTCTTAAACCAATTGTGAAGATAAATTACGTTTTGAAAAACTTTCAGTTTCTTTTAAAAATAGGAGGAAAAAACCCAATTTTAAAGGTACCCCTATTCAAAGGTGCCCCACTTCCCCCTAGCTGACGAATTAAACTCGTACTTAAACGGTAGATTTTTTTTTACATCGATCACAACTTATTTTATGACCTCTACACATTGGGATTAATTTTCGTCAAAAATTGCTTTTTTGAAGGAAATTGAATGCAGTGCTGCAGGTGGAAACGTCAAAATTTTGTCAAAAATGACATTTTTGATAAAAATTACTCCCAATTTGTAGAGGCCTTTACAAGACAAATCATGGTGTAATTCACGCCGAAAATTGTATTCTTTTTTTTTGTATAAAATTGTGCTAAAAATTTAAGTTTCATTTAAAAAAAAATGTAACCAATTAAGTAACAGTTAAACTTTTCAGCTAACAGGAAATATTTAGTTTTTTGAAGGCAGATAAATATTCTGGAAAATTTGGCCATCTAAAAGTATGTTTTTCCAAAAATGTCTCCAAAAAAACAGGTCCCAGCGACTAAATTTTTAAGATTTTTAAATTAAAATTTTAGAAAATATATTTGAAATGTTACACTTTTATATGCTTAATAACTTAAATAAAAATAAAAATTTATTACGTTGAAAAAAACTAGAGAAATATGATGTTTTTCCGTCTTTTTGACCCACATAACCTCTGAAGTAGACTGGGCCTTATGCCCTGGACACACTTACGACTTAAGTCCAGAGACAACTAAGCTCGTTCATAGCCAAGTCAGTTCCTGACGCACTACGAACGAGGATTAGTATTCACTGACGTCCACAAAACATAACTTTCGTGGGTTTTTATGCAGATATTTCTATTGAAATGCACTAATACTCCTTTAAAAATGAAACTATTTGTAAATTCATGTCTCAGTACACGTGCAATAATTATTGCTAATTACAATTATTTGTGAGGTGGAAGTTAACTCGCGACTTAAACCAATTTAGAATTTAGACGATTCTAGTGAATAATTCTTGTTATACGTGAAATTGTGAAGTAAATTTAAAATTTTCAAAGGTCTACTGCTGCATTTCAGTAGAAATATCTGCATAAAAACCCACGAAAGTTATGTTTTTTGAGTGCTAGAAAATGTTAAGCCTCGTTTGTTGTGTGTCAGGAACTGACTTGGCTATGAACGAGCTTAGTCATCACAGGACTTTAGTCGTAAGTGTGTCTAGGGCATTAGCAGACATAACTTAATTTATTTCCAAAATTGTGTTTTAGTCCTCAATTAAATTACGTTAAATCGTATTTGACTTTGAAAATATACAAAAAATATGCATCAATGTAGCCCCACTTCTACCTAATTAATTTTTTAGATAGACTAATAAAAATGAGCAAGATGGCCTATCATCTAATACGAAGGTTTAACTTAGGATTGAATTATTAAAGATAAATGACCCAATAGTTTCTCAAAGAGCAATAAAATCTCGTTAGGTATTTAAGATTTTAAGACCTCCGGGAACTGGGATAAACATCTAGTCTGAAGACGCTTAAAGGTTCAATTTTGAGAAAATTATGTTCATGAACAAATATAATAATTAGGAAATAACGGTTATAAGTCTTTTTATTAAGATTGAAAAAACTGATGAAAATTAGAGTTTAACGTCAAGATGCTATATAGCAGTTTTGTAGGTCATATTGTACTAAGTTCTCAATTCTTTTTTCTTCCTGTTTTTTAAACCTTTCTAATTTTTGAAATACAAAAATTTTGAATAGCAGTTTCATAAAAAAAAGTAATCCTTGAAGGTTAAACTTCAATATTTATAATTGTAAAGTTTTTCTACAACATTATTTAGCAAATTCCATTTTTTACCGAGCTATTCTAGGTATTTTGTATATTATTTAGTTTAAAAATTTATTATTCAGTTTATCATATTTTTTGAAAAATATCTATTCAGACGCTCCAATCACTCTATGTCGAATTTACTAAAAATTATAAATGAAAAGAATAAATTTGTAATTTAATTATGATAATATTTTTGAAGTAGTTTCCGAAACTATTTTTGTATGTAAAGAGTAATAAAAATACAATCTTTTATTACCTACTCCCCTTGATGCATTCACTCACTAAATATAATATCTCAAAAATAACCTTTAACCATACATCAAACTCTTTCATATCATTACCTATTCCCCTGGATGCTGATACACGTGGAAAAAAATGTCACAACATTTCCTTTAGCTGGCACAGTTTCCTTAAGGATAAGGGCAAAAAGTTGGACCGCGTGTGAGCCAATTCCACTTCTTGGGAGAGTCACTCATGCTTTTTGGAGAGTTAAGTTGAAATTTTTACGCTCGTGTTCATGAAAGTCTCGGAAATCATTTGGAGCATCATAAATTTGTCACTGCAGCTGATCTTTGTTGCTTAGTCACCGCGCACTATCTAATTGCCCCACAAATCTGATAGTTAATTGAAAGGTGAAAATAGATTTTTTTCGCCGTCTGAAACATGTCTGAATCTTTGCTGACAATTATTGAGCATTTATCGCAAAAACTCCCGCATGACATTTGGATTAAACTTGAAAGGCACAGCGTTCATTTTTCATCCCTATTTGGCTTAACTCGTCCTTTTGATGTGAATAACTAGGAGATATTTGCCATTGTTGCGTATTTCACGGGAATTACCGGGAGTGGTACAAGTGTGTCAAGAAGACACAAAGTCTCTCCCTCGTGTTTTGACTCAATCAACCCTCGGGGTTGGTGGTGGTTGTTATAGAGAAAATGATTCCCATATACAACTGTGAAGATTGCCGATTTTCCGGGTGCAACAACTATTGTTCGTGTTTGCTGATCGGTTCGTCGGGGATGCAAACAAGTGACGCACGTGTACAAATTAATCTCAAATTAAGAATGAATTAAGTGAAAGTTGCTCTAACGTCGTTCTGACCCGTTTGGCTAAACGATCTCGTCTTCTGCATATAAAATTTTCTTCTCAGAAAATCACATTCCCATCGTATATCCCTCCATCCTATTGATCCCAAATAGCACCCCTATTGTTGGTAGTACATTACAATAATTTCACACAGCCAGTGCCACAAACAAGTGAATCTGAATTTCAATTGTTGGTTGAAGAGGAATAAATTGAATGGTGAAGATGATAAGAGATCCTCCACAGCACAATGTCAATAGAATCTCAAAAAGCTTTTGGGTGGTGAGAGATTAGATCTGATGGCGTCTGCATAAGTTTTTTCAAGTGTCTTCCCTAAATACCAATTTAATCTCATTTTGCCAAAAACTCCCAGAATGTTATTAGTAAAGTCACCCCCGCAATTGATGGATTATTTTTCCCCCGGAAAAACGCACTCACTCCAGAGTGTACAGAGGGTTCTACAACCCATCAAAAGACCGTAACGCAGCCCAAAAGAGAGCAAATAATCACTTTTCTGTACACAACGATAAAATGATGAAAAGCCCAATTCAATTTCCCACACTCGTATAAATAATATGATATAATCATTACTCAAGGGGCCCAAAATCAAGTGGATATTAAAATTATTAAATATGAGTTTTCAATATCATAACATCTTATTTACATAGCTGAGTGGAGTTTGATTAGAAAATTTAATCTCAATGGGAATATTTTCAGCAATAAAGGGTGCATATTTTATTGCCTTTCATTCTTTACGATATTTTTTTGACCTATTAAATGTCACAAATTGAGAGTCAAACAAACAAGAGAAATATAAAAAAGTAATTTTTCAAAACAGGAACGATTGATGAATTTAATAAAAAAAAAACAATATGAAAAACACTTTTCTAAATTACAAAATTATTTTCCTAATCACAAGATTGTTGTAAAATTTTTAATTACTTTAAAAATTAATAAACTCTGATAAAAGAGGAACCTGTGGCAGAATGTGACAAAATACATGTTTTATTCTTTCACAAGCTCTAAAAACACTTAATAAGTTCTCTTAACTGCGCGAAATTTACCTCTACAACTTTACCGAAGACAATTTACTTTCATCTCGAACGCTTCGAAGGAAATATATTTTTCAAACCACTTTCTAAGAGTTGCGTTCTTGTAATTATAATTTCTCAAATGCATTTATCTCGAATGCATTTATAATTTCTTTTAGTATATAAGTTCTCAAAAATACACAGGGTAAATCTTAATTGGTATGGAGTACATTTGTGATATGTTAAATACTTTTTCATAGCATCTCGTATATGAAAGAAATATCCAATTAACAATTTATTTTTGCCGCAAAAAGCAATGAAATTGCTCGATATTAAAGATTTTGAGACCTTCGAGAACTGAGCTAAACTTCTAGTTTGAAGACCGCTTTGACCTCTTTACACTCTTGGTGGTATTAAAATTAGGTAAGTAAAACAATTTCTGTAGGGAAAATTTTTCGGAAAATCTTAAAACGGACAACAGATCAAACGGATTCAAATAAATTATTCTGGAAAACCTCACTAATATATTGAATTTGAAAAATAAGTCAAAGTTTACGTATTACTCCCTTATGGCCTATACACACTGGAGAAAATTTATGTCCATATTGAAGCAAATTGCCTCTTTAACTAAAACTAACTAATAAACTTAATTAAGTTTTTTTGCGATAGAAATAAGTAAAATTTAGCACTGTTTTTTTATGCTCCATAAAAATGATAAGGGAAGAATCACATTGACAGAAAAATTCTCACCGTATTTCGTTAATTTACGCATTTTCATTGCTATTCTTACGCAAATTTCCCATTACCGTATTACCCTATCTCGCATACTCCGGGGCACTAGGTGAAAATATTGTAAGAAAATTGAAGAAATAAAACGAAAATGCGATAATCGGTGAGCAAAAAAACTGTACGAGAAATTATTCGTACAGTTTTTTTTGTTCACCGTTTATCGCCTTTTCGTTTTATTTCTTCAATTTTCTTATATTATTTTCACCTAGTGCCACCGAGTATGAGATAAGGTAATACGATAATGGAAAATTTGCCTAAGAATTGCAATGAAAATGCGTAAATTAACAAAATACGGTGAGGCTAAGGCGAGCATTTTATTGCCAATGTGAATCTGCCCTAAAAGGAAAAGTGATTAGACAATCTTAATTTTTTCCATCAAAAACCTTTTTAATATATACAAAATAACTATATATATAGTTTTCTTCTGAATATTGCTGTTGACCCTTTCATTGATACAGATAAAATGTGTGTTAATTCAATTATCTCATAATTGCTCTAATCTAAATAATTCGAGCATGAAATCTGATGCCTAGGATATATCAAGAGAAATATCAGTCGAAAATAATTCAGTTTGTCCAATTACATTCGATCGTGTATGTGTACAACTTCATCAAAAACACCCCAAACTCAAGCCGTTTAATTGCATTCAGCAGTATGCAAATGAGATGCATAAAAGTTTAAGCATGAAATCAGGACGATTGAATTGATTTGCGAGTAGGTGAAGTGTAAAATTGCGATTCAGCCAAAATATAAATTACAAATTAAATGGTGAGAATATTTTCGATAATTTCCTTCAACTATTAGTCGCTGTTGTTTGAGGGGATGAATCAGCGTGGAATCGAGACAGTCGGATTGAGGATTAAGATTTAAATTGAGTTAACGCGTAGTGTGGGATCGTTTATTGGAATCCCATTTTATACCATTAACTCCATCCCATCCTCCGGATCATTGTCACGCGTGAACATATCCCTCTTACGTTTGTGGCACCCCTTCGACCAAAAAAAAAGTCTCTTTCTTATACAAGTGCGCCTCTCCTTCATTGTACTATTTCGCCCTATTATCATCAAGTCGACCGGAAAATTAACCTCACACCGTGAGCTGGAGAGTGTCTACGACACCCAGAACATCCTCCCTCTTCCTCTGTCCTATTCACATTTCCTCCACTTCAGGCCAATAGTTTAGCCACTCGAGAAGGGCAAAGGAGCTCTATATCTAAATGTGAATCCCATCTTTACGATGCCCACCCAAATCTCCCTATTCTCGCAATCTTTGGACGATTCTTCGGAGCAATTGTACCGTTTCGCATCAAATTATTATGGTATTTGTATTTGTCTCCGCACCATCCCCCCATCAAAATGTATCTTTCAATAATCATTCACTCGTGTTATCTATTCATGAAATTTTACTCTGTACGAAAATTGCACGAGGATTTATCAGATTTACCCTTCTTTTATTGCAACATCCCCGACAGCCATCCTTTTTTTTTCAAATCCTGTGTCTCGTTGACTCAAATTAAGCAATGAAGTCACCATCAACATGATGGCTTTTCTCCACTTCTTCGTCGAGAAGTGCTTGAGATGAAAAGCCAACATAGAGGATAAGAGAAGAGAGACACAAATGGTTATTCTCATTTTGATCCTTGGGAGAAAAGAATTTCCTTAATTTTCACCTATGTACTCCAATTTTCCGCCTAATCAACTTACAAATATCCCATTTTCTCGATTTTCTTTTCGGAACGCTTCACTTACTTTATCTCTAAAAGGTTTTACTCGCATTTTGTGGAGCGAATATTCTTTTAAGCATTCTGTTGCAGCAACTAACATACAATGGAAAATTATTGGACAATTTTGTACCTTAGCTATTAATCGAAAAAAATCCTTTACTTGGTTTTTGTAATAATAAAATAATAGGTTTCTCGGTGTAATTTTGCCAATTTGTGGTTTCTCCTAGCTCTGAAATTTTTAAAATTGGTGCTGCTTTGTCTAAACCGTCTAAACCCTATGCTATATGAGATATGAGATATAAGACATGCATAATTAGAGTGGTTGAGTGATTCAGAAAAAAAAGACTTTCTTTGTAAAAAGATAAGATATTAAGGTCATTTAAGAAACTCAGTTAATTGATGATATTTTAGGTTTTAGGATCGCGTGACTTTTCCCTTCAAAAGGGTGACTTTGGTATACCTTGATGTTCGTAAGCTTTTCTTTAATAATTCTAGCACTTAAAGTAAGTCTTCATTTGTCGTGACCGATCGGTGAAGACCATCCCTAAGAACTAGAATTAAAAAAAAACAATGTGGCAAAGTCATCCTTGGAGTGCAGTCACCCGTATTAACGGCATTTAAAGACAGTGGAAGATAAAATAGACAGAGTATAGTTTAATTTTTTAAAATAATTTTGAAGATTATAAGAACAGAACATTCTTACCTTTCTTTACACGATCTCGAGTTCTAGATTAGGCTTATTTTTAGTCAAAATATCTTCTTTAATTCCAACATATTCTTTTCACAAAACCACGACTTGAAAATTAAATGGAAAATTATAAAAGTTGTATTTTTGTCTTTTTTGTTTTACACTGACTTCTATGAATTGAATCATTATTTTCTTCCGAAAACGATAAATAATAATTGCCTTGCGATGAAATTAATGTTTCCAAAAATAACTATTGATTTTATGTAAATTTATGAGCTACAGGCTGTAATATTGATAACCGAAGGTTCTTTTCTGAATATTATTCTATAAAAATTCTATAGTTAATCGTAGTAAAATTTTCAAAAATTCTTACTACTGAAATTAAACTAAAGAGTCTTTATATATATTTTAAATACAAATAAAAGTCGCTTTTTTTATAATTTAGATTTTATAATGCAGAAATGAATGTTATTACCGTTACTACTATTCTCGGGTGCACCAAAAAAATGCAAACTATGTGAATAAAACAAATTCTTAGATCTCGTTCAAAGGATGTTATTTTGAAATGTACCTATGAACTGGTATGTCTTGAAAAATGACTTCCTTGCCATCCCTAACTAAGGTAAAGTACCCTCTAGTCGGCCGGTTTCTCAACTCGGCTAGTTGAATTATTTAACCAATTTTTTTAACGTTTTATAGTCAATTTCTATGAAATTTTCACTGATTTACGTTATATATATACACCTTCTAATGTTAAATCGGTAAGACCATATTATAACATATCTAAGTAAATTGAATAAATAGTCGCACTGGCCGAGTTGAGAAACGGGCCGACTACAGGGTACTTTACCTTATCCCATAAATGTGTCTTATAGCTAAATTAATCAATCCGGCACAGTTTCTATGTTTTTGATTTCGAAGCGTTCTAAAGTTGTGGGGAAGATACTTAACACAATTAAGAAAAAAGTATAGATTTTCGAAATTATTTTAAGCATAAGTTTTTTATATTTGAAGCATAAAAACCTCTTAGTGAAGTCGGGCTTTTGCCCTGAAAGCTTCCTTATGGAGACCAAGGCTTATCGCGGCCAATTGCCTGGCAGCGACCCAGCTCTGTGCCCCCATCCGAACACTTCCAGGCCATGTTACCGACTGACTGACTGTGTTGCCTGTCAGCCAATCTCCCCCACACGGCGGGCAACAGAACTATACCGCCAGTAAAAGGCCTTGCTTGGAGCGAGAGGCGGGAAATATGAATTTCCCGCGAACAGGGAAGGGAATCCACCAGCCGGGCTCTATTTCGCTATCGGGTGTAAAATCTCGACTACATTAGGCTTAAATTTAAATGATGACGATTATCATTCTGTACTTAGAAATAAAACTTATTCATATTTTTTTTTGAATTCTGAAAGATAATTGCTCACTTGGGAGCAAGGAAGGAATCTCCAAGGAGCTAAATCGGAGCTCCTGGACAGTCCCCGGGGACTGACTGATCTTTCCACCACGAGGCTTCTCGACACGAATAAATTGTTCAGTTGATCACGAAACCTTTATAGAAAAAGTTATTCATCAACCGATTTGTGCGAAAATTGTACGAGGGATTCATATTTCAAATTAGAAAGCAATCAGATACTTATAAGATTGTCTTATTTTTATGTACATGATTGTTGTGCAAGTTAATGTAGTGCATGGCTACCGATCATCTAATCATGGTTATTAATTGGTTCCAATCAGCCTCTGGTGCCCTAGACACACTTACGATTTAAGCCGAATTCGGCTTAAGTCGTAATTACAAATAATGATCAAATTACATTTTCATCAGTTTCTGACTAATCCGTTTCTCAGCTTAGGTAGTGAGAAACTGATGGAATTTTAGTCAAATCATTATTTTGATTATAATTAGGGCAAATAAAGCAAATTCAAAGCCTGTTCCAAATGGAAACTTTTCGCTACTTCAAATGGAAACATCATTTTTTCCATGATAAATACAGAATTAAATTTTTATTTATATATTTTCTATAACTCAGTTTCATTATTTAGTTAATTTGGCTCCAAATAAAGCGAAAATCCATTCATTTTTACAAATAATAATTTATCAATTTCTCAGAAAAATTAAAAGTGTATGTTTTCACCATCAAATTTTTCATCAATCAACCATGTTTTCTAATGGCCTCTACACATTGGGAGAAATTTTTGTCAAAAATATCTTTTTTGAACGAAATTCCCTGCAGCGTTGTAGGGGGAAACGTCAAATTTCTGTCAAAAACGCAATTTTTGACGAAAATTGCTCCCAATGTGTAGACGCCTTAATGAAAAACACATTAAAGTGATTGTTCTTTATTACTTTTTTTTTACTTATATGTAATATTTCTGGCAGAATTATGTGAAATTAAGTACTAATCTTTATTGTTAACGGTATGTGAAGTTTTCAACTGAAATAATTACCTATTTTGTGAACAAAAAGAATTCTTCTGAAGTGTCTGCAAATGCTTCAATTGGAAATACCGGAAATATGATTTTTTTTAGAGATTTTCTTATTGTCTCAGATGGGAAAGGAGAAAAGACCAGGAATAAGAACAAATCCTACACTCAAGAGCAACTCAACAGGATTTTGGAAGCTTTTCGTCGCGGTTTCACTTACACTGTTTGTCTCCAATTAGAAAATTTCTCTTTTCTCCATTTGGATTAATTTTTTTCCAATAGAAGCATTTTGCACTCGTGTATTTTTCTTGTATTTAAGAAGTTTTCATATATTAAAGAATTTTCACTAAACTGTAACATTCTAAAAGAGTTAAGGAGAAAATTTATGTAATTTTCTTCTCAAAAATATTAACATAATGTGATGAATCTTCTGTCAAAGTTAAAGCGTCTGGAAATGGTTTTGAATTAGGACATTTACCCTACGTTGAGCTGTTTCTCGGCTTAAGTCGTAAGTATGTCTAGGACATTACGGTTCACTCGCTGATCATATTTATCACCCCCCGATTTCACCGATAACTGAATATCCCTTATGTAGTATTTTGCAGTCTTGTATGCAGAATCAACCCTCTGGCAAGTTGCCTGAAATTTGAAGTCACTTTCTCATACTTCGATTTAAATTTATATGGGAATTTTTTTGCACTTGCTACCGTTATGCTAAATATTTAAAAAGTGAGAAGTTTTTCCATATTATAAGATACCTTTCCGTATGGAGGGATAAATATACTAAATTTTTATTAAAATAAATTTTTTCCTCGGAGCACTGTGAGCTGAGTCCGAGATCAGTTTAGGAATTGGCTTCAAATAGCTTCATATAAAAAGGCCAACTTGCCAGGCGTTTGCGCAGAATAAGGAAAAATTCGGCTTTAAGGACCATTCTTACTTACTGCTAGTAGTAGGTACCTATTTGTTCAACTTCCGTTCAATCTCTCACGTTCAATGCTCACAATTTCGTCAATTTCAATAAAAAAAAATCATTATTTTGAATTAAATCTTACCACGTGAGCTGCTATCCATGACTGTCTGGTGAGGTCACCTTACGTCTACATTCAAATTCAGATCTAATTACGTACTGTGTGAAATGTTTTGAGTGGAAAAATGGAATATAGAATTTTCGACAAAACCATTTCTTCTAACACGAATTTCGCAGTTTTTCAGTACTTTCAACGTAGCTCTGATTCTAATAAACCAATTACATTCTTGACTAAAAATCAAAGGCCTTTTTACCAACAATGTTCAATAACAACGTTTTAACCAAATTTTGAAATTTGTAAAATAATGACCAGAGAAGGTGTTGTTTAAAAAAATCCATTTTAACTACTTTCAATAATGATATTTCAAGTAGAGTACGTTAGGATAATTTTGAACAATTTTGAACAGTGAAAGAAGACCACAAAAAAAGAAGATGAAAAGTACTCCTTCGTGGTCTTTTCTTTTACTCATTTGAAATAGTGAGGAAATTTCAAAATTCAAAAATTCTCTTCAAAATTATCCCATTGTACCTTACAAAAAATACAATCATTAGTGGGAAGTGGGGCACCTTTGAAATTGGTATTTTTCTCTTATGTTTTGTTGGAACTCAGCCATATCATAATGTAATTTAGCTTCTCAATCTGTGAACCTAAATTATATCACGATAACGCTCAATTTTATTTAAAAATAGATGAAAAATCCTAATTTCAAAGGTGCTCCACTTCCCCCTAGATAGTTTTATTGTGAAAGTGTTGAACAGACTTCAGTCCGCTTGGTACTTAATCCCAAAAAATTTATGTTTATGCAAAGAGAGGCGACAATCAGAACCAATGATTCCCAACTCACAAATTTAACCCATATAGAGACAGGGAAAACTTCCTGCCTCCACCCAGGCTTGAACTGTAGGCCTTTCGCTATCTAGATGAATGCTCTAGCAACTGAGTTATGGGGTCATTGGCTCTGATTGTCTTTGCCACTGATCTCAACCAATTGCTATGTGCACTTCAACTCGTTTTCGACTCACTACGAGCCTTAAGAAACGGTATCATTTTATTAGGTGTTTTTGTCCATTATCAATTTTTTTCAAGTCTGATTCACACCTACAATTTTCTAAACGGATTCTATTATTTTGACTATAACTGCGCATAACTGTATCTTTTGAAATTCGAAGATGAAACGTGTATTTTTAAGAAAAGAACTTTATCTAAGCACAATATTAATTGACAATGAGGTCTCAATACAGCAACTGTTCGTAGCTAAAATTATCACAATTTCTTAAAAATTGCAATTGAGATAAGAAACATCCGACAGTGTAAAAAAAATGTTTTGAAATGGCGTTATAATTTAATTTCCAATCTTATCTCACGCCTTAATCTATCGGACAGAATAGTCTCAACTCAGATTTAAACTGTGAATAATTTACCGCGTTCACTAATGTGCACATCGTTTTAAAATATTAAGCGTAATTGGCGTTACTATTAATAATTCAATTCATCATGGGACTAATAATTGTCACGTGTTCTGATTAATCACTGGGAATCGCCATAAGAAATTATGCTGCGAAATTTCTTGAGAATACAAATTGCTCTATTAATAGCATGTATGTGCCTCATATTTTCATATGGACTGGGATCAAGACATCTTGAAAATAAAACAATTTTTAACAGCGAAATAGAATTTTATGTGCTATATGACATATTTAAAATATTTCTTGCTGAAATCAATTGTGTCTTTATCGCAATATAAATTTCTTTCATCCATTTTTTTTCTTTTTCAAATCACCTAAGAAAAATGGACGAAACAATTCCTTTGTCTTTTACGGCTGTTGAGCCTGATTTGAACGAGAGGATCTTGGATTTTTACTTACATACGCCGTCACATTTTCCTCATTGTAGTCCAGGATCTTTCGTTGTTTCTTCCGGATGAATTGCTGTTGTTTGTGGTAAATCTTAAGGGCACCCTTTACAGTTATAAATGCCAATCCACCAATAATTGTACGATGCAAATTATTTTGAATTGACTCAAAGAAAATACGGCCAACAATTGAGGAAACTGTGGGCAATAGAATGGCTCCACAGAGAATTCTTGTGGCTGAAACAGGATCTGATAGAATTGGCGTTGTTAATGAACTTTCACTGGTTTCATTCTCCTCACTCTCGCTGCAAAATTTTAGAAAAAAAAATCCTTTTGTGATAATTTCCCCTTCGAAAAAAAAAAAACAAAACAAAGAATCAATCCCCTTAGCGAAATAGACCTCACCTAATTGGAAGAACTAAATTGAGAAGGGGAAATTTCCTGGCGACTGTTCGGCGATTCTGAAGGAACCGCAAAATGGCATCCTCCCAGCGGATCATCTTACCCAGCACCAATCCAACTGGAATAGCTGGCAAACCAATTAAGAGAACAAGTGGATCTGAGTTCTCCATCACGGACAGTCCTTCCTTGTGGCCAACCACCTATAAATCCCATCAAATGTTTCCTTGAGCACCCAGAGCAGAGCAGAAGATAAGCTTCATGTGTAATTGAGAACACTTACTTGCAGTATTGTTATGGCCCCATAAGTAACGGCCGTCCAGTAGAGAGAACCAACGACCACACCAGCAGCCAAGAAGGGACTCAGGCGCTTGATGAGTGTGTCAATTATTTCCAAGAAATTCACCATAGGTCCCATATTGGGGAAGACTATTATGTACTCTGTCTGACACTGAGGACACACCACACACTTGAGGGAATTTCCCTTCTGCTTCTCATCCACCCAACGCTGCAGACACACTTGGTGAACCTGCCCATTAGTTCCAGGATATTTTATTTAATAATCATACAAGGTTTCATGGCCCATTGTGAATTTTACTCGGAAAATTATGTATAAAACATCAAGATAAATTAAGAACATAAATTGATAGAGGGTGATTTTGAACTTTTACTTTGTTTCTTAAGCCAAATTTTACGAGCATAAGTAAAACTGGTTACTGATTATTGTTTATTCCGTTTATTCAATTCTTTAATTGATTGATTGGTCATATCCGGAATTTTAGCCACGATATCAGTATATCTGATAATAGAAGAAATTATTTATAGCAGTTTTTTTAAATCTATATTTTGCAGAAAAAAATAATATTTAAACGGAATTAAGACCCCATCACATTGTGAGAAATCTAAGGCAAAGTTTGGAATTTTAAAGAAAAAAATTTTCTCGATTTTTTAGCCAGCAATTTACTTTTCAATTTAGTCACGCTTCTTCGAACCATTACTAAAAAGCATGTTTTTGTTTTCTTTAAAGTACCTAATCGAAATACTTTAAGACACTAACATATCATTCGAACTACGAAAAATTGGCCATTGGTCCGGGAACAAGGAGTTCCAATTTTTCGAGAAAATTCGCAAGTTTTTCGACATATTTTACACCACGTTTTGTCTGGTAAAATAATTTATGAACAAGAAATCAAAAAACAAGAAAGGAAGCAATCCTTTGGTGAAGTACGAGATTAACTCTTCTGCTTAGATGAAATATTGTTTTTGTAACTTCAGACACTTTGAATAATTTTGTCCACCGCGAAGTAAGTTTTTCCAAAAAAGAAAGTCCCAATAGCGGATTCTTTTAAATAATTTTTCTTAAGAATATTTTGTAGTTTAAACATAGGCTTAAAAATAGTTTAAATGTTGTATACTTTTATATGCTCAAGCAGTTACGTGGGTCTCGCAGACCAAAAAAACAGTAGGGGAAAGTGACCATGCTTGATACGATCCAAGCTTGATAATAACTATTTTTTTTTCTTGTGTTAATCAATAGTTGTGACTCTTAGCAATATATTTTAATAGCTGGTCCTAAGACACACATTTCCTAAAAAAATTAGGATCCCAGCTCTTTTTTCCTAGTTTCAGGAAGCAAAAATCAAAAATAGGTCCAAAACTGTAATTTCAATACATGATATTTCATAAGTTTTTTCTTAATTAATGTCGCTGTTCAGGAAAAATACTATCATAGGCACATAGAGGGTTCATCAGTATTAATATTTATGTAAAAATATTTTTACTTGGGAACACTGTTTTTGAGGGAGGTGACAAATTCATAAATTCTACCTGTGTCCATCCTATATTTTAAAAAGGGTCCATGAATGATAATTTAAAAGTGGTAACTCTATCATTAGATGTGATTCTTTCATAATTACACCTATTGTAATCCTCCAATTTTATCGACTTTTAAGGTTGTATGTAAATTGACATTTTCTTGGACTCAAAGTGAAAAAATGGTTTTCGCTAGTGCCCTAATCTCATAAAAACATGGCTTAGAAAAAATTACATAAAAGTGATTTTAAAACTAATAACCAGTCGTACAAACGATTTAAGCAGATAGATTAGAGTTTCGTCTAAATATTGATGTGCAATTTTTTGTATCCGGTGAAATTTTTACAGCGAAAATGGGCCTCCGAATTGTCGAATCAATTATTATACAGGAAGGCCCCGGACCCAACTTGTATAAAAATCGCCACTGAATTTCCATTTTCTTCTTGAGGAAAATCTAAGGTTTTTCAAGAACTATTTGAGGCGGGATTATGAACCTAATAAGTGAGACATTTTTTTGTCATAGTGGAAGAATCACTTTGGTTTGTGTGGTAATCAGAAAATAATCACAAATCTTGAAAATCATTTTACAGTATAAAGCATGATCACTTTCCCTATATTTTCTTTACGTCTTTTTTTGACAAAATAAAAAATAATAATTTGAGCTCTTAAAGCACAACATTTTAACTATATTTTCTTAAATTTTCATTTTAAAATTTTAAAACTTCAATCGTTGGGACCTGATTTTTATGAACGGTTTTTGGGAAAAAAAACATACTTTTCGGTAGACAAGATTTCTCAGAGTATAATGCTCAGCGCACAATAACTTTTCTTTTGTAAACATGTTTTTGACATTTCAGTGAGAGTGAATGAAATGTAGATCTAGTTATCTCGCTCACTCTCACAGAAAATTTTGAAAATATGTTTACAAACAAAAGTTATTGTGTGTTGGGCATAATTCATCTGATGTCAAAAAAATAAATATTTCCTGTTATGCTCAGCGCACAATAACTTTTGTTTGTAAATATGTTTTCAAAATTTCCTATAAGAGAGAGCGAGATAACTAGATCTCGGTTTCATTCACTCTCATTAAAATGTCAAAAGCATGTTTACAAAACAAAAGTTATTGTGAGTTGGGCATTAAACTCATAGTCGAACTTATTTTTTTTTTTGTAACTTTGATCACAACTTATTTTACAAGACAAATCGTGGTGTAAAATACGCAGAAAATTGTAGTCTTTTTTGTATAAAATCTTGCCAAAAATCCAAATTTCACTTAAAAAAATGTTCTGGTTCAAGTACGAGTTTAATTCGTCAGTCAACAGGAAATATTAAATTTTTTTGACGTCAGATGAATACTTATACTCTGACAATGAGTAATTTTGTCCACCAAAAAGCAAGTTTTTTTTTCAAAAAGGTCTCCGAAAAACAGGTTTGAACGGCTGAATTTTTAAGATTTTTAAACGAAAATTAAAAAAACTAATAGCTTTTATTAATTATTAAAAATTATTAAAATTAATTAATTAATTAATTAATTAAAATTATTAAAAATTAAAAATAATTAAATGTTGTTCTTTTAGATGCTTAAGAACTTAAATTTTAATAAAAATGTATTATGTTGAAAAAAAAAATAGAGAAAATATGATATTTTTCAGTCTTTTTGATCCACGTAATCAGTTAATTATAAGGCCCATTTCCAAAACATGTTAAATCGAAATTAAAGAGAGGCAGTATTACTATTAGTAAACCCAAAATTAATTATTTAGAAAATTGGAATTTTTCTCATTGTCAATATACGTGTTTTCTTGTTTGTTTTCCACCTTTACGCCTTATGCCCAGCGCACAATAACATTTGTTTTGTAAACATGTTTTTGACATTTCGATGAGAGTGAGTGAGATCTAGATCTAGTCATCTCACTCTCTCTTATAGGAAATTTTGAAAACATGTTTACAAACAAAAGTTATTGTACGTTGTGCATTAATGTGAATCTTTATTTGAAAAACTTTACTTTTGCATCATTCTTAAATCTTGCTGGCATAGTGAAACTAAAGCCTTTCAGGCAACTTCATTCTAAAATTTGACTTTTTGTTGAAAATTAGAGAACAATAAATTCTAAAGAACAAAAAAACGTCTTGTGATTGTTTATTAAAAATTATTATTAATTATTAAAAAAGTATTTTGTAAAATTGTTCGTAAATGTTTGTGAATTGCTCCTATGAAATGCTCGTGATTTTATGTGAAATGTTCGTGCTATGTAAAATGCTCATAATTCTTATAACCCACAATAATAGTTCGTAAAAAATTTTAGTTTTTACACAAAAACGTTCGTACATTTTTGTTTGTATGACAAAAATTTTCGAACAAATGACAAAATTATAAGAACATTTTTTGTGCGTTTACGAACATTTACGTACTAATATTTGTAAAAGAACAAAAAGTGCTTGTCAATTGTTCTTGTTACGAACAATCTTTGTAAAAAAAGACGAACTTTTTTGTGGGTTATGCGAATTATGAGCATTTCGTAAGTCCACAGCAGGAATTCACAAACATTTTCGAACAATTTTACGAAATATTTTATTCTGTGTGTAGTGAATTTTCATATATCAAAAATAAAAGATAGAGTAAGTGTGCCAAATTCCGGCCAGCTTGCAATGTCGGCCACCTTTTTTGTTCCTCGAATTTCCATAAACTTTTAGATTTTACGTACTCTAGAGATTAGTGCAAAATAATAACAAAAAATGTAGCTTCGACAAACGAGATGACGTGAAAAAGATATTGGAAGAATTCCCGAAGGGCAAGAAACTATGAGAATGAAGGTGGCCGAAATAGGGCACCAAATCTATGTCTATATTTTTATTCATTTTAAAATGTATTAAGAATGATTTAAGAGTAAATAAAGACGGTAAACTCTTTACAAGGCTCCAAGCAACACTCTTACAAAAGAAAGAATAAAAAAATCAATTTGTATTGAAAATATTACATTTCAAACTTGAGACTTTGGTGCTTGCATGCAACTATGCCGAAATTTGGCACACTTACCCTAAGTAATGTTTTTTTTTCTTTTCATCAATTAACCCTTAAGGACGAGAAGATCAAAAATCGGTGGTCAGAAAAAATCACTTTTTCTGACTTTAGAGCAAAGCATAACTTTAGAATATCGTAGGAAAAAATCAGTAGGACGAATTAATCAGTCAAATAAGGATTGTACAAGAGTTCTACGTCTTAATAGGAATTCCTTTTCTGCACTTTCTTAATTAAATTTTCTTGCAACTAATCTAGTGGCAGAACTGGATCCAATGAAATTGCACCGTTATAAACTCATCATTTCTTTTTTTCATAAATAGATCTCATGGAGTTAAATTATTATAATCAGGGATGATTTTTTAAATTAAAAAAAAATTATTGAACTTTTAAGCAATATTACTGTAAATTTCTCGATTTTCTGCTATTCAATGAACATTCCCTGAATGTTTTTCATCAGTATTAATAAATAAGTATCAAGAAATACCATAGGGCTTAATTTTAAGTTTTATAAAAAAATTCATCTTTGGTTACGCATTTTCATTCTTACAGTTTGGAATCGAAATTTAATCAAATAAATTTCCTATGAATTCGTCAATTCTAGATATAATTCTTTTATAATGACTTCTAATTTTTCATAATTTTTATTTTTTTTAGAGAGTTCCCCTAATCTGCCTACTTGATACCGCAAACTGCAACTGGCATCAAACAAAAAAAACATTCCATGATGCATATGCTTCATGTGGTTCAAAATGATCCCAAATAGCAATGAAAGTTTTTAATTGGCTATTAAGTATAGGGATTGATTCAATACCGTGATAAGGTTGTCTTAAAAATTTAATCGCAATAGCTCAAATCCCAATAATTTATATGAGTCATACGAAATATGAATGTTTGTATGATGCTCTACTGTCCTGAATGCATATCGTTCGGTCACCCATTCTGAAGGTTACTTACCCATTTGGTGGTTCCTTTGCATTTACAAGGCTGCACCCATAAGGCCAGTGCATCATCATCATCTGTGGCAAAGCAGACCCAACAATAGCGCCCATCTTCGCGTCCCTTGGGCCCCAAATCCCCAGCTGCAGCTCCTATTTCTGCACTGCTCTCTGACATTTTTTCTCATGAGCTGATGCAATTTCCTCAAACTTTCCTCTCCTCTTTCACTGCCAAAATGTACTATTGTGAGATATTTCTTTCACTGATTAACAATTGGGTATGTTACTCACGTTTAGCATGACAATTTGAGGTAAAATCTTTAGTAGAATGCAGATTATTTGCCACAATAAAAGCTGATATTTTCGTTTGATAGTGTTTTTCTTTTTTCCAGAAATGTCACTGATTTTTCTTCTACTTCTTCTTTTGAAAGTTGTTTTTGTCTCAAAAAATTTCTAGCAGGCGGCGTTAGTGTCTTCACAGCCCCCCAGTTCCAGTGTTTACAAAATTTTCAGTGCTTATGGTGCTCGATCGTGGTGGAAAAATTGAGTTTTTCAGGCACAAATGGAGCTCTTCCAGACAACCAAACACTATATTTTCGTGAAAAAGGACCGCAGTCTCTGGTGGAATCGTGTCACGGGAGAATTCCGGGCGGAAAATGGTGAGTGAGAGAAAACAAAGGTGGCTCCTGTGATGATTCACATTTAATCGATTTTCGTCATGCAAATTTGTTCTGGGGGCACAATTGCCCCAAAACACTAACTTTTTGTGCCTCTTTTGGTGGTAATTCTCACGCAAGGGGGTCATATGCGACATGAAAGTGAAATTTCAGTGTCAATGGGGATATTTCTGGGGTGGGATTTGCACACTCTTGAACTGCCCACGCTTTTTCAGGGTGTGATTTATCTTGTGTGGACGATATTGAATGTCTGGGGCTCACGGCAGGAATTGTCGGGGCTCTTGAGCTCCCTGGAGTCTATGAGCCACACCTAATGGTGATCAGGGAAGCTATTCCAGTAGGTGTCATCTATCCACCCAACATTGTCTACAAGATAAAGTCTGTGCTTGTGCTCAATGCTGAAGAGCCAGAAAGTATCCTATCGCCCTGCCCAAGGCATAGCACTGTGAAGAGTGAGGTTCCCCGGTCGAATGTACTGCTAGAGAGCTCTCAGCTGATGAATAAGACCTGGGGAGCAGTTAAGAGTGCCAGTAGTACTATAAAGAGCTCAACTCAGCATGCCGCCCTTCTTGCCTCCACCCAAGTTAAGTCCTCAGTTGGCATCAGAGATGCTGGACGGATTGAGAAGAAAGTCACAGAAGAGCTCCACAGGATGTTTGACGATACCGACAGTTTCTACTTCTGCACCGAAGGTTTTTCTCTCAATCCCATGCTGTGCTAGTCTTATTTCCAATTAAATCCTCTCCCTCTTTCCACTTTTTCCCCCCAGCTGATATCACACAGAGTCTCCAGCGACGAGGGAGTGAGAAGGAGGACGATAGGTTCTTCTGGAACAAACACATGCTCTCTGACATTCTCAAGCTTACAGTAAGAAACTTTTTTAATTAGTTCCCCCAAACTCTCAATATTCTAACATATTTCATTTTCTGTGGAAAGGATAAGTCTTGGGCCTTGCCAATAATCCAGGGTTTTGTACAAGTGGAGCACTGTGTGATGGAAAAAGAGTGCTTTACTCTAGCACTAATCTCCAGGAGATCACGCTTCAGGGCTGGAACGAGGTACAAACGCCGTGGCGTTGATGAAAATGGAAATTGTGCGAATTATGTAGAAACGGAGCAAATTCTCTCCTTCGGATCTCATCAGATGTCCTTCATCCAAATTCGGGGTTCTGTTCCCATCTACTGGACACAGCCTGGGTTCAAGTATCGTCCTCCGCCAAGAATCAATAGAGGTGAGTGTACACTTTATTTCTTTATTTCAGCATTGTGTGCTTTAATTTAATTCTTGGCTCTCTATAAATCACACGGAACTACAGGGTGTCCCATAAGCAAAATTGTACAACTCAATATCGTAATTTTTAAAATATATTTTTAAGGCAACAAAAGCTCTAAATAATATTTTATTGTTTAGAAATTTACGGAGATTGGGATTTGAATCCTAAGAAAATTATGTCTTTAAAAAAAATTATCCTAAAAATTTTCAATTTGAATAATTTTTCTGGTACTTCTCTTAATTTAAGAGATATTACTTCTTATTCATAAATCTGAAGCACAATGTTTATAATAATTATTCATTTTAAATTATTTGATAATTAGACAATATGTGAAAGTTTTCATAGTGCTTGTTATGATAATTCCTTCAATATTATCTTAAGAAGGAATTATGACATTTTTAAGTAATTTTTTAATAAAACGACATTGACATGAAGAAAAATCCATTTTCCCAAAAAATACTTGGACTTTTACATTTTTATTTAAACTTTTATAAAATTTCGAAAATGATTTCTATATGCGGATTTGCAAATTTATTTATAAAACTTACTTCTGCTACTGCTACATTACCTACCTATCTATTTATCTTCATGTTCTCTAAACAAACCATTATATAATTCTGCTCTTTTGATATTTTTTGAAGTAGTTGCTCCTTTTGTTTCAGACAAACTTTTATACAGTAGACTCTCACTCAATCGGCTCTTTTTCAATCGGGCGACAAATTTTGTTGACAAGTTTCACGTTTAATTATGAAGCTAATTCGCTCAAATTCGCTGTAGTTCTTCCTATTTTATCGTGATTCTTTATAATTGAGCGCTTTTTGTGGAGATTTCAAAGGCTTTGACGCTCAATTCTATCGCTAAGCCGGATGACATTTTGCCCCATATTCCCGATTGAGAGAGAGTCTACTGTAGATCAGAAAAATAAATGATTATAAATCGAAATTAACATTTCTTCATCAAGTGATTTACTCATGTCCATCTTATCCATTTCTATTATGTCTTTTTATTATGAACTTCTGAATTAAAATTTTTAAAAATCCTAAATTTTCATTTTGCTTATTTTTATTATTTTTTTTAACCTAGGGGAAAGCGCGCTACCTTCGGACGATTTATACTTCACACAAATAATTTTTTTTCAATGCGTTAAAAATGAATTTGGTCCATTATAATATTATATTTTAATAACTAGTACAATGTCTCAATTTTTCAGAAACGACCTATGGGCGAAATCCATAAAGAACATAGAGAAAAAAATGAATTGTCCGAAGCTTGAGTCGTCCAAAGTGTCGCGCTTTTCCCTAGGTGCAAAAATCTGTGATTAATATTTGAATTTAAAAAAAAAATCAATCGCTCTTATCAAATTTGGTTAAACGTTAAACAATCAAATTCAAATTCTCTTTTTTTGTCATAAAACTCTTTTATTAATTAGCAGTTTAGTCAGCAAATAACAACCTAAATGACTCAAAAAGCTCTTTAGCCTTGCCTTGTTATTGCTAATTCTTAATTCACTCTTTTCGATATCTATTTTAATTAAAGCTGTCAAAAAATTAACTTACCCTTTAATGTAAAATACTCAACTGACTGAATTTAATTTTAATTAAATAAGGGGTGCCAAAGCGTCCCAGGCTTTGCGAAATGCACTAACTCGTGACTTAGATGCTATATCTCAAAAGTACTTTCGCATTATTTACCATTTACTGGTCATCAATCGATTTGAACCGATTTAAAAATCACTCAAAGGATCCCTAAAATAGTTTTAAGAGTAATAAAATCGATTTTCGGACAAAAATTACTTATGGGTTTATAACCAGTTCATTACCGGTTCACAATCGATCCGAACCGACTTATAAATCACTCAAAACATTGCCCAAAATAGACTTCAGGAGTAATATAATTAAATTTCGTATAAAAATTAATTATTGTAATAAACCGGTAATAAACCGATTCATAACCAATTGGAACAGGTTTAGTTTTATAAGAAATTCCAAGACCTTTCCAACGAGCCCAAACATGACCACTCTAGTGTCTTTTGCGCACTCTAGTGTCTTTTTAACATTTGACCTTGAAAACCGTTATTAGAAATGATCCAACGGTATTGTCGCACATGGCTAAATGTCCACCTGGGTAATCTCCAAAATATATCCAAAAATGAAAAAAATCTCACGACGCGTTTTCAAGCAATCCCAAAAAAACTGGTGGGGGAAAATGAGGGACATATTAACGATCCTTGGGTCGACTTATGGGAGGGCCCCCCTTAGGTCCCAAATCGATATCTCTTACCGTTTGGCCTCTAGAGCTAGCGACAGCCGGACGGACAGGTGGAGAAACAGTGTGACGACTGTTCTCAGAAATCGCCCGAAACGTGAAGATATGTTGACAAAAGTGGTCTCCGGGGGCGGAAGATGGAGATTTGGGGGAGGGAGGGGGGTGAAAAAATAGAGGGATTATACATACTGCTCTCTTCGTAGAGTTCGAACATTCAAATAAAAATTCAGGATATTCAATGGCCTCTCTACACACTAGAGAAATTTATATCCATATTGAAAAGTTTCTCCTACAAACAGAATTTCCTTCAATATGGACATAAATTTCTCTAGCGTGTAGAGGCCATAAAAGACGCTTGAAATATAAAAAAAATCATCAATATGAAACATTTTCAATATGGAACAATAATGGAGTCAATTTGTTCGATTTTGACGAAAATTTATTACAATAGCCCCAAGAGATTAATAGTCATCAAAGACACATGTACGCAGAAAAAGCACCAATTTGCTGGTCAGATATAATTTTTTGAGGTCAATTGGGTCATTGGTGACCTACAGAAATGTTTCCTATGGCCATCTAAAGCTATATTTCGCTCTAAAAAGTCAGAAAAAAATTTAACCCCCTATTTTGGATCCTCTCGTTCTTAAAGACTATAATAAGTCATAAGGTCGATTTATATTCTCCAATAAAAATCTTAAATTTAAATTTGGAAAATTTCTTCAAGCCTGTATGGCTTCTACACACTAAAGAAATTTATATTTATATCCGTATTGAAGCAAATTCACGATACTTATGTATAGGAAATATTGACTCTTGAATATTGACATGAATTTCTCTAGTGTGTAGAGGTCATTAGATATGGTAAAATTTTAGGCAAGATTGGAATAGATGAAGCTTCATTAGCCTTTAAATCTTTTTTAAATTAAATTTTTAAATTAAAAAAAAATATAAAAAATAAAAAAAATAAAAAAAACAGAATTTCTACAATGGTCACTCATAAGAAAAATTTATGTCCATATTTGGAATTATTGAAGAAATTTGACAGCTCACATGTGTAGCTCACAAGCACGTACACAAGTGTAGGAGGAAGTGGAGCACCTTTGAATTGGAATAGCCTTAAAATTGAGCTTCTTTGAGGGAATACGAATTTGGTAATAAACCGATATTATCAAAAATCATGCGAAAATTTAATTCACGGATAGCTCTTTCTCGTGAGTTCGAGCACTCCGCAAAATTGGGACACTTTTCCATCTCTGCTTTAATGGAACTGAGCCTTAGGCGGTCTTCAGACTAGAGGTTTAGCCCAGTTCCCAAAGGTCTCAAAATCCCCAATAGCGAGCAATTTTATTGCTTTTTGAGTATCTATAGGTCTCTTATCTTTAATAATCCAATCCTAAGTTAAATTTTGCCAAAAAATCGTGATTGATAAGAAATTAGAGCAGTTAAGCCATATAGCTAAGTCTTACGTCTGAAGCCTGTATTATCATCAAATAAATCAGCCTCATAATGGTTTGTGGAATTAAATTATAGTATTAATTTAAGCTAAGGCCTAGTTTCATTTCAAAATAGGTGAAAAATCCCTATTTTAAAGGTGCCCCACTTCCCCCGAAGCAATTTATTTGCTTCGATCAGGGGCCTCTCGACATTAATTTGTCCATACGGTTTTGCATAGAGGCACTGAAGACTAATGGCAAGTTTTTTCCTAAAGAGAATTGACTTATCTGTCTGATAGGTCTGATATATTTCGAAATTGTGCATTAAAAGCTATCTAAAAATACATATTTCCGCCGAAATAATACAAGAACTACAGGCAAATTTGTTTAAGGCGTTGTACAATATCTGCAATTTTTTTTTACAAGAAAAAGTGCAAAATAGCTTTACTTCTTATTAGGCTTGATGGTCCCTGCTTCAATATCCTAAATATTGACGAAAGTTTCTTAAGGCCTCCACACATTGGAAGCACATAGCATAATATCGTCAAAAATTGCTTTTTTTTAAGGAAATCGTCTGCACAGTTGTATGTAGGTACAAACGTCAAAATTCTGTCAAAAATACAATTTTTGACGAAAATTGCTCACAATGTATAAAACCCTTATGCCCTAGACACACTTACGACTTAAGCTGAAATACAGCTTAGTGGAAAATGATATAAATGCGATTTAACCATTTTTTCAAATACAATTACCTTAAGTCGTCTCTCGGCTAATCCTAAAGTCTGTCAAGGCCCTTAGACTCAAATCATTAAGCTTTCACTATCTCAAATGGGGGAAATGTTTCGATTTATTTTAGTTCGTATTTAAGTATTTCCACTTGTTTGTTAAATACATGTACTTCCACATCAAATATTAAATATTAAACTTTTAAAATAATATCCAATTATAGCCGCATTATTCAGTTAAAAAATCAAAAGAAAATTGATAAAAGTTCTTAAGCCCAGTAAATGAATTTCAAATAAATCAGTAATATAAAATACTGTAATAAATTAACTGAACAATCCTGTATTAGTAATTTGATATTATTAGCATTGGAAGAAATTGTAAGAGAGATTAAGGTGGATATTATTGTATTGCTATATGCAGATGCTGCTGAAACACAAATTGCATTTGAGAAGCACTTTACTCGAGAATTGGAGATTTATCGGTCCATTTGTATAATTAATCTCATCGATCAGGCGGGAAAGGAGAAGATTATTGGGGATGCTTATGCACGACATACCATGAAGTACAACAATGAGAATATAACATATGTTGTATTTGATTTTCACAATTTCTGGTGAGCAAAAAGAAGAAAGAAAGAGAGAGAGAGAAAAAAGTACAATTTTCAAGCGGAAGTATTTTAAATTGTAATTGTTATTTTGTGTTTTGCAGTCGTGGCATGCGATATGAGAATGTGACAATTCTCACAGATTCACTGATGAATGAGATTAATTCTATGGGATTCCACTGGCGCGATGCCAAAGGAACTATTTGTGATCAAAAAGCAATATTTCGTGTCAATTGTATGGATTGTCTCGATCGTACGAATGTTGTGCAGACGGCTCTTGCCAAGGTAGCACTGGAGGCTCAATTGATTAAATTGGGAATTGTTTCTCCATGCACCACACTTCCGGATCGTCTGAGGGAGTCATTTATGGTGTTGTGGGCTAACAATGGGGATATTGTTAGTCGACAGTATGCGGGTACAAAGGCCCTTAAGGGGGATTTTACGCGGACGGGAGAGAGGAATTTTGCTGGAATTATGAGGGATGGGATGAATTCGGCCAATAGGTACTATCTGGCTCAATTCCGGGATACCTATCGTCAAGCTACCATTGACCTGATGCAGGGCAATCAGATATCTGACGAACTACTAACAGCTCTGGGTGGTCAGCAGGGAATTGATGAGAATGATGCAATTGAGGCGGCAGAACATGCTAGATTGCTCGTTGAGGACTGTCGTTTGCTGATGCTTGGAGCTTCTCAATGTCCCATTGGAGCATGGGGATTAATTAATGCTGATCCTCGTACTGGAGATCCCAGTGAAACGGAACTGGACACAATTCTCCTTCTGGCAGATGATTGTTTTATGGTAGCTGAATATGATGCGCATCTGGATAAGATTGCTCATTTTGACAGAGTAGGCCTGGGTGAGATAGAGATGATTGAGTGTGGGATGTTGCAGCAAACGAAGCTCTTTCAGGGGAGTGTTGCAGCTCATCCATGCATTCGGATAAGTTGTCTGAAGAATGCAAAAAAGGATTGCTTCATGTTTCGTTCCTCCAATATCCGATTCTTCAATAATACCGCCAGCATTATCAAGACGAATGAAGAGATGACAGAATCACTAAATGCCATTGTGGAGTTTTTCCGGATTGCTCTGGAGAGTTGTGGGCGATCTGATGTGCCATTCCTCTGTGGAGGTGTTCTGCAGAGGCGCAAAAGTCGTTCAACAGTCTTGGATGTTCCTAGGGGAGTTCCGAGGAATCTCAGTGAATCGCAACTTGTACAGTTTGGCTCCAAAGCACTGAGTAATGTGGCTGGACAGTTTTCAAAACTCGGTCAGACTCTCAATTCGACAAAGGGAAAGAGCAAGAGTGCAAAAAGTTCCGCGGTTTTCCACACAACAGCCAAAGGAGATGCCAAGGAGAAATGTCGCATCCAAGGTGGAGAAACAAGTTCAGAGTCAGATGAAAATGACTGTAGCATCTATGAGCCCAATGCCAGTGAATTTGTCCAGACAAATCCACTCTATTCGGAAAATGTTTTTCTGCCAAGTGTTGGGATTGTAATGTCAGAGCCGACGAATATTGAACAAGCTGCAGGTAAGAAAATTCTAAAGCTCATTTTTTCTGCCCTCAGTAGGGGGAAGTGGGACACCTTTGAATTGGGGAAGCTTTGAAATTGAGCTTTTTTCTCCTATTTTTAAATGGAATTGAGGCTTATCAAGATGTAATTTAGCTTCGGAATTGATTTGTTGAGCTAAATTATATCGTAATGAGGTTCAGTTTCATTTAAAAATAGGAGAAAAAAGCTAAATTTCAAAGCTGCCCCATTTCAAAGGTGCCCCACTTCCCCCTAGTAGTAGTAAATAAACCCAATAGGAATCCAATATGTCGGAATTTTTCTTCAAAATACTAATTTTCCTTTCAAAAATTTTTGAAATATTTTTTGTTGAAATCCGTTCCAATCAATGTGACACTTGCATATCTCCAAAAATTACTTCAAAACTTTCATCAAGAAAAATAGTGCAAATTTTTATTAAATTTTCGAAGAAAAGAGCTTTCACATGGAGTATTAATGCCTTTACGTCTACGGATTATGAGAGATTTTTTTTTGTCAAATTGGGGTAGTTTGAAGTAAATGGTTTGCACATTTGAGTGAAATCGTATCAAAATGCGTCAAGATACTCAATCTATTTAATTTGCTTCAAAAAATTTTAATTGTTCGGTAGTATTACGCAAGGGCCTATGCTAAGGATTGTTTTTCATGAAAATTTATCAGGGAAAAGTGAGAAGTGTTTGTGATAGTTTATTGTAATAATAAAATCAGTGAATTTTCGTGGAAAATTTCCAAGAACTTGAAAGAAGAGTGGTTTTCTGGAGATGTCGCTTTTTTTTACTTTAGCAGCAGTAAAATGACAAATTTTCATGAAAAAAAAGTCGAATGGTGTTGGTTTTCTTCAAAAATTCAATGAAAAAAGTCTAATGGCCTCTAAACATTGGGAGCAATTTTTGTCAAAAATTGCTTTTTTGAAGGAAATTCCCTGCAGCCTTGTGGGTAGAAACGTCAAATTTCTGTCAAAAACGCAATTTTTGACGAAAATTGCTCTCAATGTGTAGACGTCTTAAGAAATTTCCTCCAATTTGAAGATGGTAATTTTTGAAGTAAATTTTTTGAAGAAAAATATCTCAAATTGGATACGATTTTTGGATAAATTCCCTTTACAATGGAAAAATTCTCATGAAAAACAATCTCGAATGGTGTTGATTTCTTTCAAAAATTCTCTCAAAAATGTCTGATGTATTTTTTTCCAATTTGAAGCTGGTAATTTTTGAAGAAAAATATCTCAAATTGGATACGATTTTTGGATAAATTCCCTTTACAATGGAAAAATTCTCATGAAAAACAATCTCGAATGGTGTTGATTTCTTTCAAAAATTCTCTCAAAAATGTCTGATGTATTTTTTTCCAATTTGAAGCTGGTAATTTTTGAAGAAAAATATCTCAAATTGGATACGATTTTTGAATAAATTCCCTTTACAATGCAAAATTCTCATGAAAAAAAATCTCGAATGGTCTTGATTTCTTTCAAAAATTCTCTCAAAAATGTCTGATGTATTTTTTCGAATTTGAAGCTGGTAATTTTTGAAGTAAAATTTTTGAAGAAAAATATTTTATTGGATACGATTTTTTTGGAATTTCATGGAGAAAATTCATGAAAAAATTAGCTTTTTGTCGAAAGTTATCGCGAATGTTTAGATGTTTTTCTTCAATATCACTTTTAAACTTATTTTTGACAAGAGTTTTCTCATGATATGTAGATAGCTTAATGAGTGAAGAATGACTGAGTCACGTTGTCTAAAATACTCTAATAAATACTTTTAGAATGCGTGGAAACAGGAAAAGAGATCCCAACTATAAATGTGAATGCATCCAAAGATGATTCAACGAGTGAAGGACAAACTCCATCCAGTGATAAACCAAATGCAATGAAATTGAGCCAAAGTTCCAGTGAAATTGGTGCTGGGGCAGTTGAAGGTCTCCCAAAGTCCCAAAAAGATCTCTCTCTCAATCTGAGTGGATCGCACAGTGAGACGACACTAAAGCAATTGAAGACACTCACGAGTCCACTTTCAAAGTTGGCAAAGGGAATGCAGAATCTTGGTATGGCTTTCGATCCGCGCAAAAAAATTAACAAGGTAAGTCATTCCTATCCTTTATCACTTTTCTTATTTCATTGAATTCTCTACGTAAAAAAATAAGCCACAAAATTTGCAATATTGGATAGACAGAAAACACACTTTTTAGTTTGTTATATTTTGTGACTAAAGGTGTCTATACATTGAGAGCAATTTTCGTCAAAAATGCTCTTTTGAAGGAAATCGTCCACACTTCTGTAGGTAGACACGTCAAAAGTCAAATTGTTCCCAATGTGTAGAGGCCTTAAAGAAAAATTTACTTTGACAAAAATATTATTAGACGAAAATTTTCCGAAGATTTATCAAACAATTTTCCAAAAAAACACAATGAGTAGCACCATTTCACTTTCAATAACTTACTTTATCATTAAATCTTTATTGTAAACTTATTACCAGTGAGGCCAGTGAGCGTATTTATCAATAGATTTGAACAAATTCGTATTCGTTAGAAACGTCATGAAATCCCTCTAGGTCTTCTAGAAGTTTAAATCAATCATAAATATTTAAAAATTGGCTATTAACTGCAGCATTTCTTCCCTCAATTCAATTGTATTATTTCTGCGTGATTGTGGTCATCTTGTTTCATTGTGATTTTTTTTTCATTCCTTGTGCGATATTTGATAAAGAAAGATGAGTACTAATACTCGTAAAAATTGAGACTTTCTTTTAAGTTTTACCCGATCTAATGAGCTTCAAATTAATTTACCAATGTGTCGAATTCAAAACATCGTTAGTTTTCTACTTTTTAATGCTATTTTCGGACTGAAAAATATTCCATAGGGAGAACCCAGCAAGATTAGATAATATATGTCATGACATGATCTTGCCTTGAACCACTTTCTTATAGAAATATTTGCGTGTCTACAGGTTTAGAGCTCCTTGTAAGACAATTTCCTGATATATGTACATTGCGATGCCAGGCAAAATACCGAAAGGTCAAAATACCGAAAAGCCAAAATCCCGAAAGCCAAAATCCCGAAAGCCAAAATCACAAATAGTTAAAAATCTTGAAGAAACAAAATACCGAATTGGTCAAAATTCCGAAAGCCGAAAACTGAAAAGTCAAACTCCTGAAAACCAAAATCCTGCAAATCAAAATCTCCAAAAACTAATATCTCAAAAAACCAAAATCGTTAAAGTCAAAATCTTGAATGGTCAATATCTTAAAATGGACGAAATTATATGGAGGATAATGTGTAGTATAATTTCATAAAACACAGAACGTTTCGCTTTACCTCCAACAAGCGCAGCTGAAATCGTGCGTGAGGGTAGTTATGAATGACACTCTTAAGAATTCTGGATTTTGGTTTTCGGAATTTTGACCAATTGGGCTTACGGGATTTTGGTTTTCGGGATTTTGAACGAGACTCTGCGCATTGGTATCCATTTGATGCCACGATTCTAATACACAAATAAACGGCATTCATCGATTATTATGGCAAACCATCACAAAGGACACAAACGATGGTGCTCGACTTCATTGCAATGTCCAAATTAGCGCTAAAGCTTTAAGTTCTAAGTGCAATATTTTTAACACAAGTTGAATTTTTTTGTTACTCTTTTTTAAGAACTATTGCTTGGAATTTTATAGATGTTTTATCGTCTTTGTTTTCTCTAAAATCATATCTAATATATTTTAAAATGAATAAAAATATAGACATATCTTTGGGTAATATTTCGGCCACCTTGATTCTCATAGTTTCTTGCCCTTTCAGTATTCTTTCAGTCTTTTTCACATCATCTCGGTCATCAAAGCGACTTTTTTTATTTTGTTTTTCATTGTATGAACTCTAGAGTAAAAAAAAATCGAAATTTGAGGAACAAAAGAAGTGTCCGAAATTGAATGCTGGCCGAAAATTGGTATACTTATCCTATAAGAAGGTAGAATGGAATGATACATTAAAAAAAGACAAACGTAATTTCAGTTCAGTCAAATAATCAGAAACCGCGTCAAAAATTCTAAATGATTGCTTCCTTAACCGTATACATATAATATTACACAAATTTTTGTTTTCTTTTAGAATAAAAGCTTTTCATACAATCCAAAATGCTAAATGAGAAATTAATGTGGCAAATTGCATGGTCAAAATTCAATTATAGCTTTTAATAGCTGATTAAATAATCCACTTCATCCAATTCACATTTAATTACTTGCTCTCAATTGAACCAGAACAGGGCAATAAAATATTCTTCTTCTATTAATCTTTCAGAATGATTTGCAAGATATTCCATCAGAATATGCAAAGAATTTGCAGAAGGAGTGGGAGAGTAGCAGTTGCAAAAGTAAATTAATAGCTTTATAGATTTGTGAATAGATGAGAATTAGCATATTTTAAAGGTAGTTAAAGGAAAGTGAAGAAAGCAAAATTTTGCAAGTTAAATGAAAATTGTAGCACAAAGCTGAACAACGTAACACACGCTAAATAGTGATTAAAACAAATCAATGCATATTGAACAAGAATTCCTTATGAAATTATAGTTGAAATTTTTTGGCGTAGACGTGCGCTAGATGAATCATATTGATATATATACCTTTTAGAACAAAAAAAAAATGAAATGAAATGTGGTAATTCGTTCAATTATCTTACATAGTTGGAGATAGTCAGAAGAATTATACATATTTGGAGCAATTTATTGACTGATTATCAGTGAATAGTGTATAGAGATAAAAACCAGTGTTTAATCACGATTTTTGAAGTTTTCGACGGTATTAATGAGGACCAAAGATTATGCATATATAAAAGGGTTCTTAAACTTTTATCGGTATATTTAGCGTATATGTGCATTTACTTGTATCAGGTTTATTGAAAAGAATGTAGGATTAGACAGGAAAAGACATCAAATGAAATGAATGAAAAAAAATGTGAGAATCAGTATTTTGGATTCGATTGTGAAAACCAATCATGATAATTGATAATTTATTTCCATACCATTTTTGTTCTATTGAATATCTTTATCTCTAATTAATATCAATTGCCGTATATTATTCTAATGAAAAATTATGGGAAAAAATGTTTATCATGAATATTTAACTAAAATAGTCGCTTCATGCTACTTCAGTAATTTATTTTCCAACCACAAATGAATTTTTAAAACCCTTTCTCTCAATGATAAATGAATATACGGTAATGGAATATTAGGCGTATTCACTGTAAATACTTGAGTAATTGAGTAGATTTTCTTTATAAGGCTGTGTATTAACAAGCTTAAAACAGCTTAAATAAATTAAATATATCGAGGTTAAATTTTTATATTATTTAGTCCCTAAAGAATTCGATGAAATATAAATTCGGTTGAAAAAAAAACTGCAAATTCGAAAACAATTGGATGCCAACCCAGCGAGCACAGTTAGCTAAAAAAAGCAGCGTTTTTAGCATATTTTTACTGAATCGATCGAACACAAAGTGCTAACGAAATAAATCGAAATGGGACTACCTAGCAAGTGTCGTTTTAAGGTTAGCAGAAATTAGCTGAAAATACATATGTTTTCAGTTGAATTGAAATCATTTAGCATTTGGTGCTCGCTGGGAAGTGAGGTTATGTCCGACATTGTAAAAGTGTTAAAAATAGTCAAGATCCCTAAATTTATTTCCCAATACAAAATTATTTCCTGATATATATTTTTATTAAGGAAGAATAATGATAAAGAGAAACACCCTAACATTTCCTTTTTTAATTGTTATTATGAAAACATAACCTAGAAAGATTGTAATTTTGAGGGAAAATAATGAGAAGTTTCCAAAAATTCTCTTGAAATTATATTAAATTATTCTTTTTAAGCATTATACTTCTACGATAAATCAAAATCAGAGTGAGAAATTTATTAGTTTTGAGCTTTATTTACTGAATATTCTAAGTTATGTTTTTATCAATAATGAGCTTGATTCTTTTATTTGGAAAAATATTTATTTATAACTTTAGCTATCTCAAATTTGATTCTTTTAAATTAAGAAAAAAAACTAATCGAATTTTATGTCGCAGTTAAATTGATCAAAACGGTTTTGATTGAGAACTTTGTACATGGAAAAACTTTGATTTTTAGGGTTATGTTTAAAATAACCTAAATGTTTTCGAATTAACCTACATATTTGGTATTAGAATGAGGACATACCACACCTCAACCTTACCACTTGTCTACTTTAAAAAAATCTTTTATTCGAGGATATTAGAGTAATATTGATTGTAAATTTTTGTGAAAATATGTTTGTTGTATCCAATAGACAAAACAAATTAATCCTTACAGCACATTAACATAAAACTTTTGTAATAACTAGAAGTATTTTATTTAACATGACCGTGTACTAGGTATTTTTGATGGTTTATAACTTTCACGAATATGACAGGTTCTAGAAATTTTTACCCATTTAAAGACCATTTCTTTAGGGGAGACTGGGGCAAAAAGTCACAAAACGGATATTTTATTTTTTTACAAGCTACTCGAGCGCTTCAAAAATTTCTAATAAGCGCAGTTTTATAGGAAATTTACCGCTCTACAACTTTGTGAAAGTAATATCTCTCTGTTTTGTAAGGAAATACGTTTATCGAGCCAATTTCTAAAAGGCAATTTTGTGACTATTCCCAAAAATGCTGGGGCAAATAGTACCAGACATGGGGTATTATCATATTTTGATTCGCTTCATTACGAGCTTCCGTAAATTTGAAAAAATACCTAGAGGACATATTTTCATAGAAAATTTATTCATCTACACCTTTGTAAAACACCGTTTTCTCTGCGAGAAAAGTGAGAAAATGAGAAAAGCGCTTTTCAAGCTATTTTAGAAAAACAAAAACACAAAAGACTGCACATCGTTTGACCAATGCAAACGACAACCGACGAGACATGGTGATGATGTTTCTTTTCATCGTGAGACATCAGAAATTGCTTCACTTTTTTGTTACTTTTTGCTCTATACCTTTTGTTACTTTTTACCCCAATTGGCCATTTTTAATAAAAGGATTTCTGGAGAAAAAAACTTTTGTGAAATTCTAAAATAGATAGCAGATTCGTATTCAAAGAATACAAATTATTTAGAAAATCTTCACCAGTGCATCAATTCTGGAAAATAAGTAGGTAATAATTATTATTTTCTTCAAGGAAAATATTTCAAAAATAGGGCTAAAAATTTCGATATTTTTTATTTTCTAAATTCCTTGTTCGAATTGTAAAAAACTTAAGACATTGAAGAAGGTCTATGGAGGCTATCTATAGAAAAAAATTGAGTCGCTATCTTTTTTACCTTGGAAGATATTGAATTTTGAATTTTTCGATTTGTGACTTTTTGCCCCAGTCTCCCCTACTCTTAATTAGAATTTAAAGCAGGTTGAAAGAACTGGTGTTACCACCAAATATATAAAAAAATAGAGTAAATTGTTTTGCCTAGATTACGAGAAACAAATCAATTATCGACAGAATAATAAGAATTTTCAAAAATGATTCAACCTAGCTCATCAAAAAATACAGAAAAATGTTATATTGAAAGTTTCAATAATAATGGATTTTGAAGTAAAAAAACACGGTCGCAGAAAAAACAATTCATTTGCCTTAGTAAAATTTTCTCAAATGTCTCCTATATTAAAGATTTAGTAATTTTTTTTAATAATTTTGATATTAATGACAGTTTTCTTTTTATTTTGTTAAAAGTTGTATGTTAATGTGGTTAGAAAAGGAATCCATATTAGTATAATTTTCGTGGAAAATGTATTAAAAATTTTTCAAGAACTCAAGCGAGCGAAAGAATGAATACTCCTAATAAACTAAAGAAAACAAAGCATTAATAATTTAAGATGTGGAATTAGTAAAAAAAAAAAAAGGATGAGAGAAAAACCATGTTGTAGAAAACAGCCAGCGTCAATGTGTAGCTGAAGTTACATACTTGCACTCCAATTTTGGAGGATTGTAGAAAAAATTTACTGTACACAGTAAAAAATTGTGTGAGAAATAAAGTTGTGTATTTGAAAAGTTGTGTAAATTCACAAGCAATATGGTTGTAAATTGTAAAATTACTATCATAGTGGTGGTACGATACTAACAGAATGCTAGTAAAATTATGTATTGTGTAAGGAAATTTGTGTATTGGAAAATTTGTGTGAGAACTGTCAAAATTCTATTGTTTACTATTGCAATTTTTCTAAGATTTCAGATAGATTTTGCATTTTTAACTGCCTAATTGTCTTCTGGAATCATTCATTGGATTCTTAAAATGTGCCTCAGTCGTGAAAAATTAGGAATAATTATGTAATAACAGAAAACAGAGGAAGCATCATGTAAATTAGAAAAATTGACGATGCGACTCTTGGCCATTTGCTGAAGAGAAGTAAGCAAGTCGGTAGCGCAGGCAGAAAACACGAGACCATCAACGCAAAGATTATGGGTTCAAGTCTCAGACTCTCTCTTATTTTTTTTTCCTTTTTTTATTCTTTTTTTCTTTTTTTTCTTAGTTTAATACCGAGACATATCACAGATAATACAAATAAACCGAACAAAATTGCTCTACAATCAAAATTATAGACAGGAAGCCATTTTATAAAATTGAAAATACACAACTTTGCCAATACACAACATTTCCAATACACAAAATTTACAACCATAGCGCTCGTGCAAAAATTACCAATCGTAGTGGTTGTAAATTTTTTTACTGTGTAGATACGAAGAGTTAGTCATCAGGCAAGATAGAATGTTTAAAAAAAAAAGAAGATCATGTGGCATGAAAATAAAAGGACTTTTAGCTGAAACAACAGAATATTTAATTTTTACTGAAAGTATTCTTTATTGTTGTAATTCAAGAGAGATTGCACTGTCAAATAATCTCAAACTAAAATGATATCAACAATGGAGAGAAGAGGATGTGGAAGACAAAGAGTTTCACAAAATCATCTACATGAGCTTTTTCTTTTTCGTTTTTTTTTGTGGCTTACTGAACGGGCAAATATTTGTAATCGACAACACTGAGGGCTATTCCACATTCAGCTAGGTAGTACGGTACCATTATTAGAATCTGCAAGAGAAGAAGAAAAAGGAGACGGATAAGAGAAAGGGATTTGGTAAATATTTGTACGTAAATTTTTCTACTGTTTGGTAAGCTCACCACAGCATAAGGAATGTTAACGTAGAATTTGTTAAATGCAAGAAATCCGTCTGAGATGACAAAAAGAACACCTCCAATTGCCCCTAAGATCTTGGGTAGTTCCTTTTTATCAGTGGAAGCTCTTGCCACGGCTCGCCAGGCCATCGTGATGAGGAGTAGGGAGTAGATGGGCAGACCGAGTCGCAGAACTGTGCTGTTGATGGATCGAAGGATAACGGATAGAGCTCCCAAAGATGCCCCGATCATTGCTAATCCAATATCCCAGCGTCGTGGTTGGAAGCCAAAGGCAGCGATAAAGGCTACTTGGGCTACAGCAAAGGCCACGACTCCATATTCGAAAAGGTTGATGTTGAGCAAGAGATCACCGATGCTGCTGAAGAATAATCCAGCAAGGATTTTGTATGTATAAGAAGCATCTGTGTTGCGCACACCGTACAGGAGGATGAAGAGTATGAGGGAGTAGATGGGAGCGCATTTGACCACAGTGGACCAAATCTCTGAACGAGTGTCATAAGTTGAGAGGATGAAGTAGAGTACAAAAGTAACGAAGAAGGGCAGCAACTTCGGCACAATCAGTTTAATCTGGAACAATTGATTTAGTTATTGGTTAACCAGACATCTCATTTGCAGGACAAGAAAAATTATGGAGTCTTTCAGTATGTTACAAGATTTTAAGACTTATAAATTTAATCCCAAAATTTTGAAAGCAATTTTTGTAGAGTTTCACAGAAATGTTTTAATATACGCAACAGAGGAAAGATTGGGGTTCATGACTAAAAAAAAATTATTTTACAAGATTGTTTACAAGATATTCGTAAAAGCTGTTGAGTTAAGTAAAATTTCTTATATTTTCCCTCGGTTTTTTAGTATATATCGGTTTTTTAGTGAGACTTAACACTTTAACGACGAGACACTTTTTACGAACTGAAAATCAACAATAAAAATTAAACAGAGAAACATAATCAATGATAAGTTTTACATCTAACCTTGAAAAGTCCAACTGAGTCTGATTCGGTATATTTTGTGCTTCTATGGACGATAGGGACAAAAATAGCCCAAAAATTTAAGTAATTTTTCTGACAATACCAATGAATAATATTTTTCGCTCTTAGGGCAGAATCACATTAACAGTAAAATGCTCACCGTATTTCGTTAATTTACGCATTTTCATTGCAATTCTTACGCAAATTCTCGATTACCGTATTACCTTATGTCATACTTGGTAGCACTAGTAGGTGAAAATAATACAAGAAAATTGAAGAAATGAAACGAAAATGCGATAAACGGTGAGCAAAAAAAATCTGTACGATTAATTTCTCTTACAGTTTTTTTTGCTCACCGTTTATCGAATTTTCATTTTATTTCTTCAATTTTCTTATATTATTTTCACCTGGTGCCACCGAGTATGAGATAAGATAATACGGTAATGGAAAATTTGCGTAAGAATTGCAATGAAAATTGAAAATGCGTAAATTAACGAAATACGGTGAGGCTACGGCGAGCTTTTTATTGTCAATGTGATTCTGCCCTTAATGAAAAATATTACGTATGAGTATTGTAGTTTATATTGCCAAAAGAGTTTTGCTTAAATAAATTGGAAGTATAAAAATAAATAAAATCAATTATGAATTTGAGAATTTAAAAATTCGCCATTTTTGAGCTTAAATATTTACTACATAGCAAATAGCTATAGACTTGCAAAAAATATTCTAGATTCCTTAAACTTTCTACTTTACAATTATGCACAGACATAACAAAAAAAATAACTTTAGGTAGTCAGGAAAAATTATTTTCTTTATGGGACACCGGTGTTCCAATCGTTCTTAAAGGGTTAAACCTTTTGTCGATACTTATATTGAATTCTGTAAATTTTTTCAGTACCTTTATGACCATAATACTCATGTAAAATGTTACTAAAATATTCGTAGTAATCGTTTTTTTTTTTTCAAACCAAAAAAAAAATAGAACGTGAGGTTATATTGAACATAACCTCAAAAGAAAAACAAAACATATTTTATAGAAGGACAACATAAAATTCTATTTTACGTTATTGAATCTCATTTTTAATGCTTCAGATTGAGCAGTTTTTTTGTGAAATTAGCCTGTAAAAATCAATTTTTTTCTGGGTAAAAATATATTTTTAGCAAAGAATAAGATTAATAAAACTAAGAACCGTTCTGACATCAAGAGATTTCATTAAAAATATTATTTCTGATGAACTCTACGTTATGTTCTGGCAAAAATAAAATAATTTACTGATCACAAATTCTTATTCTTTTACAATTTTCGATACTGGACTAAAAATTAGTAGATTAAAGTTTAATCGCTTTTAGAATAAAAAGAAATTTATATACTTAAAAAAAATCGTAAATATGATAAAGTATTCTAATTATTTAATTAAATTTGGGAAAAAATCTTTATTTTCACAAAACATTAAAATCTGTTTTATTTAAGGTTTGATTACACTGAGAAAAAAAGAGGGTGCGATTAACTTTTTTACTTCAGAACTTTAACACTTTTTAGGTGTAAAAATATATCAACATTTTTTAATGTTAATTTTACACCTTTTTAAGGGTAAAATTAACATGAAAAACGGTTACTTTAACCCCTAATACACCTAAAAAGTATAATATTTACACCGATTTTGGATCAATACTGCTGTTATTTTAACTTTTTCGGATTTCTCTCAGTGTAGTTTTTTTTGTAGGTTATGTTTAGCATAACCCGCATAACCTCACATTATTAACCACAAGGATATTTTTAGAGATTAATATTTAATAATTGTATCGAAAAGTAACATATTTAGCGTGCTTTATTTAATCAATGTAATGAAAGGATCAGATAGACTATCAAAGTATCGTTTTAATGATTTTAATACTTTTAAGGCGATTAAGTACTTCCCTTAGAAAATTTCTCTGCATTATTTATGAAGATTCAGTACTATTTTCTTTGAGATTTCTTCCTTTTGTTTCTCATAATTTTAAATTAAGCCATCTATTCAAGTTGTGGATCTGTTTCATCAATTCAATTCAGAGTATCAAAAGAAATCTTTTGTCATAGAACTTTTATAAAAGTGTCCTCGATAATTGAATTTCTTCAAGTGTACTTTGGTCTAAAAGAATTATTTTCTTTTATATTTCAATTTCAAGTTTAACAGACAATTTCACTCATTTTTTTAAAATCAAAAATTAAATTACAGTGGGACCTCGATAGAGTCAACCCCTGATAGAGTCAATCTCCAATAGATTCAACTGTTAAACATAAAATAATACCCCTTTATATCAAAATTTCACATTTTAATTGATTTTTTCGGACTCCGATAGAGTCACCGAATTCAATGGAGTCAACAGGCCTGGAAATAATTAGTTGACTCTATTGAGGTCCTGTATTACTTTTTTAGAACATGCATAGTTTTTTTAGATTGCCACTAACGGCGCTGGTGTCGTACGTGTTACTTTGGTAACAGTTTGTAAATATCTACAAAAGCAATGAAAAGTCGCAATGATTTTTTGAAAAAGAACTTTTTATTCAAGAAAAATTTTGAAGAAAAAATGGACAATGTTTTCTAGGATAATTATGATGATCAAATAAAGTCGAAAAAACCATCCATTCTTCATTATCTCTTTTAGTTTAGGCGCTAGGTGAGAAAATATAATTTTTTTTTAAACTCTTTTTGCTTCTTAAATTCACATTTTTAGTTTTTTTTCAAATTTTTTAAATAAAATATACAAAATAGAATGACATATGCCCAGCGCACAATAACATTTGTTTTGTAAACATGTTTTTGATATTTCTGTGGGAGTGAGTGAGACCTAGATCTAGTCATCTTGCTCACTCTCATAGGAAATTTTAAAAACATGTTTACAAACAAATGTTATTGTGCGTTGGGCGATATCTTTCAGTAAAAAAATAAATTTATTTTAGTCAGATAACTTTAAATCGGTATTTTTATGGAAATTGGAAATGAGTTTTTTTCCACAAATGTCTTTTGTTGCTTTTTCTCTGACCTGGCACACAAAACTGGCAACTAAACGAAGAGTCAAAATGAGTTCAAAATTTCAAAAGATGTTAGTAAGACTATTACTGAGGACACTATAGCACTTTTAAATAAATAAAACCTTTATTGTCGCTGTAAATGTGATTTTTGTGAAGACCACCTGGAGGCGGTCTTAGGGCCCAAATAGACTCAGGCTGATCCTCCAGAATATTTGGCTTGTAAAAATTTGTAGTAAAGATTTATCCCAAACTGTCATACACTGAAGGCTTAAGATCATCGATTAGAGATCCTTTGCATAGACTTCCTTTACCTAATCCTTTACTACCAAATTTTATATGCTAAATATTCTTAAGGATCAGCTGGAGTCTATTTAGGCCTTTACCTGATAGAGGGTTTAGAATCTCAGCAAGAAAATCTTACACTTACGTTTGGCCTGCCAATTTCCTGAGCTAAAGATGCGTGAGATCTCTAATTAAAACAAAGATTCACTTTCATAAATCATGAATACCGTATCGTTGGTTATTTTTAGACGAATTGTTATTATCACATTGCTAACTACATGCTAAGCATTTCAGTGAGAATAAATTGTATATTCAGCTTCATTGAAATTATCTCAAATGTTCTCTTACAAAAGAGGTATTTTGCTATTTTTTTTTTTAGATAATGCAACCTCTTTGACACTGATTCTAAATATAACTCAAAAGTATAATCTGTTCACTTTTCTGGTAAAATCAATTTTTCAATAGACATTTTGTGAATATTTGAGATCCTTGAAAAACGTAACAACGAAAAGTGGATCGATATATTAGATATAATGAATAATACAACAGATTTAAAAAAAAAAACAAACTGTGGACTTCAATCATTATAGTATTTTGCACTTAACTCATGAAAAGTTAAAAAGTCTTTCCTTTAGTTAGAGCTTAACGACCTATGTAGCACCTTATTTATCTACAAGAATCACGTAATTCAACTTGAATTTAATATTGCATAACCAGCAATCTTTTTTGCTGAATTGCACAAACAACATCAATAAGTGATTTGTGGAAAAAGTTGTTCTAATGGATAGAAGTAAAAACGTTTATTAAATTTTGTAGTCAAAATCCATCTATATATATTGTTGTAATCTGGTCACTCGAGCCGACAATTCTTCAGCGGTCAAATTGATTGACATGTTAGTGGTGGATGAGGTCAAATAGTTCGTGCTGCTTGTGATGTAATAAGAGGGCAAGGAAGAATAAATAAACAGAAATTTCCCATTTTCTTACCAAATTTACTGAGACTCCCATTTTTCCGTAGGAATTGTACGGTTGTTGTTTATATTAAAAACACCCAAGCCAGAGATCGTTGGAATGCGCATGAAATGAAGGCAGTGAGGTGGAAGAGAAAAACACGCAGACGGTGCTTGGAAAGATACTGGGCAGACGATGAAGCTGCCGGGGAAGAGTAGCAATGGCTTTTTATTCGCGCAAGTAAGTGTCTATGTAAATGATAAAAATGAGAATAATTTGCATGGAAACGCCGGAAAAAGGCCAAGTCACTTCACTGGGAAGTCGTTACTGGAGCACCCATGTTTAGTAACATTTTTAAACAGTCAATTAATTAAGTATACTTAATACACACATCGCGATATCACATCACTTTATTAATCCACGAGGGAATTTATTCACCAAGAACATGTATAGTGTATAGTCTTTGTGGGAATTCACTTCCCCAAAGAATCTATTGTCCACACATTAAAGAGATTACAGCCTCCTGCAGTATAGTACTTGGGATACAAAAGAATGCAAAGGAGAGGAAGAGGGCTTATGAACTTGAGAGATTCGACGGAAACGGGCCTTTGTTGCTCTGGTGGACTCGCGAGAATCTGCTACAGTCCCAACGGGCGAGAGAGTAGCAACTGTCTGGGGGCTCAGTTTTGCTTCTTCGCATGTGTTCCAAAGTTGGGGCATCTCTTGGTCTCACTCACTCTCCTGTGGGGCCTCCATTTAATATCTCATTCGGTGGCTCGTTGAACCAACACACTGCCACCAGTAGCTCCAATCCATACTGATAAGCGCGCAAATGTTTTCGCGATACCCATGCTAGCCAACACATATGTCTCTTTCATGCTCAGATGGGCAGCAATTTAACAAAATATTCTCATGCTTCTGTAAATATTTTGGTCTAAAAACAGGATAAAGATTGAATTTCATAGAATAAAAAAAAATTGGGAAGAATACTTGTAAAAAGTACCTTATATAACCTATATTAATTGTTCCCGTCACTATTTACTCAATTTTAGATTTATGTTCGTCTTTTTTTTTTGTAATAGTCTTTTAACATTTTTTTTTGAAAAATGTGAAAATAGTTTTTCTGAAAAATCCCATTCTTAAAACTTTAATTTTTTACCGTTTATTAGTATCATTGAGTACTATATTCTTTGAAAAATTTAACTTTTAATTTTGAGTTTAACAGGTTTAATTTTAAAAATGCAGTAAAATTTTAATTATTTTTTACTAAAACTTGAACGGAAAAGTGGAAGCTTTCCTTTTCAAGGAATGTAGCACTGAATGTTGTTCAACAGTAAAAAATCAAAATTTTAAAGAATGGTATTTTGATTAAGATTGCGCTGAAAACATGCACAGCTGAAGCATGAAATGGTTAAGATTGCGCTAAAAACATGCACAGCTGTTAGACTTCTTAAAACAGATGGTGCTCGTCAAAACCGGTACAGCCGACCACAGCTCAAGAATAAAATGGTTAAAATTGAATATAGTCTTGCTAGCTCAAACAAAATTGAATCTAAATTTTTAACAGTTTTCTTAATCTTAATCGTTTTACGTATAACAGCTGTGCGGGTTTTCAGCACAGTATAAACCGTTTTATGCTTGAGCTATGCAGATTTCATGCACAATATCTGAGAAGTACGTGTTTTATACACAATCTGAACCATCTTATACTTCATCTGTGCTTATTTTCAGCACAATTTTAATTTAATATTTTGAAGTATTTTTTTTTATTTCAACTCGAAATCTTGAAAGAATATAAGAACAAAATGCGTTTCAGGAGCCAAGAGGAGCGCCAAGAAAGCTCTGCAAAAGATTAGGCGCCCCCAAAAAGCACCTGAAGGAATTTAAAGTGTCCCTTTTTATTTCACCACGAAATCTTGCAAGAATATAAGGGCAAAATGCTCTTTTAGGGCCCATTTATAGCTATGTAATACAATTTTGAACTTGGAATACAACGTAGAAATTGTATTACATCGTAGAAGTTGGAATACATCGTAGAAATTGTATTACATCTTTGAAGTTGGAATATCATCATCATCATCAATCATCATCATCATTTCAACCACTTATCACAATGGGGGGGCGGGGAAGTTGGAATCCAACGTAGAAATTGTAATACAATTTTGAAGTTGGAATACAACGTAGAAATTGTATTACAATTTTGAAGTTGGAATACAACGTAGAAATTGTATTACATCTTTGAAGTTGGAATATCATCATCATCATTAATCATCATCATCGTTTCCTACCGCTTATCACTATTGGGGTGGCGGGGAAGTTGGAATACAACGTAGAAATTGTATTACAATTTTGAAGTTGGAATACAACGTAGAAATTGTATTACAATTTTGAACTTGGAATACAACGTAGAAATTGTATTACAATTTTGAACTTGGAATACAACGTAGAAATTGTATTACATCGTAGAAGTTGGAATACAACTTTCAAAATATCATGTCAGTGGATTCCCTATCTCCTCTCTAGGAAATCCCAGTTCCTCTGGGATTTTCTTGCATATTATGCCCAAGACTCTTCAGATACCTTCCGTGGTCAGAGGATTTCTGGAGCTTCCTCCAAGAAATCCTAGATCTTTTGGGATTTTCTTGCATATTATGCCCAAGACTCTTCAGATACCTTCCGTGGTCAGAGGATTTCTGGAGCTTCCTCCAAGAAATCCTAGATCTTTTGGGATTTTCTTGCATATTATGCCCAAGACTCTTCAGATACCTTCCGTGGTCAGAGGATTTCTGGAGCTTTCTCCAAGAAATCCCAGATCTTTTGGGATTTTCTTGCATATTATGCCCAAGACTCTTCAGATACCTTCCGTGGTCAGAGGATTTCTGGAGCTTTCTCCAAGAAATCCCAGATCTTTTGGGATTTAATCGACTTTAAAGATTTTCTGACACTTGTATGCATTTCTCGCCCAATTTTCCTCATTTCCAAGTGAAATTTTGCACATCTCAAGCTTGAAGGAGGCTCTAAATAGATGTAAAGTTTGAGGTCCCTATCTCTCATAGTTTCCGAGATAATCGACTTTAAAGATTTTCTGACACTTGTATGCATTTCTCTTCCAATTTTCCTCATTTCCAAGTGAAATTTTGCACATCTCAAGCTTGAAGTAGGCTCTAAATAGATGTAAAGTTTGAGGTCCTTATCTCTCATAGTTTCCGAGATAATCGACTTTAAAGATTTTCTGACACTTGTATGCATTTCTCGCCCAATTTTCCTCATTTCCAAGTGAAATTTTGCATATCTCAAGCTTGAAGGAGGCTCTAAACCGATGTAAAGTTTGAGGTCCCTATCTCTCATAGTTTCCGAGATAATCGACTTTAAAGATTTTCTGACACTTGTATGCATTTCTCGCCCAATTTTCCTCATTTCCAAGTGAAATTTTGCACATCTCAAGCTTGAAGGAGGCTCTAAACAGATGTAAAGTTTGAGGTCCCTATCTCTCATAGTTTCCGAGATAATCGACTTTAAAGATTTTCTGACACTTGTATGCATTTCTCGCCCAATTTTCCTCATTTCCAAGTGAAATTTTGCACATCTCAAGCTTGAAGGAGGCTCTAAACAGATGTAAAGTTTAAGGTCCCTATCTCTCATAGTTTCCGAGATAATCGACTTTAAAGATTTTCTGACACTTGTATGCATTTCTCTTCCAATTTTCCTCATTTCCAAGTGAAATTTTGCACATCTCAAGCTTGAAGGAGGCTCTAAACCGATGTAAAGTTTGAGGTCCCTATCTCTCATAGTTTCCGAGATAATCGACTTTAAAGATTTTCTGACACTTGTATGCATTTCTATTCCAATTTTCCTCATTTCCAACTAAAATTTTGCACATCTCAAGCTTGAAGGAGGCTCTAAAGAGATGTAAAGTTTAAGGTCCCTATCTCTTACAGTTTCCGAGATAATCGACTTTAAAGATTTTCTGACACTTGTATGCATTTCTCGCCCAATTTTCCTCATTTCCAAGTGAAATTTCGCACATCTCAAGCTTGAAGGAGGCTCTAAACAGATGTAAAGTTTAAGGTCCCTATCTCTCATAGTTTCCGAGATAATCGACTTTAAAGATTTTCTGACACTTGTATGCAATTCTCGCCCAATTTTCCTCATTTAGGGATAGGGACCTTAAACTTTACATCTGTTTAGAGCCTCCTTCAAGCTTGAGATGTGCAAAATTTCACTTGGAAATGAGGAAAATTGGGCGAGAAATGCATACAAGTGTCAGAAAATCTTTAAAGTCGATTATCTCGGAAACTATGAGAGATAGGGACCTTAAACTTTACATCTCTTTAGAGCCTCCTTCAAGCTTGAGATGTGCGAAATTTCACTTGGAAATGGGGAAAATTGGGCGAGAAATGCATACAAGTGTCAGAAAATCTTTAAAGTCGATTATCTCGGAAACTATGAGAGATAGGGACCTTAAACTTTACATCTCTTTAGAGCCTCCTTCAAGCTTGAGATGTGCAAAATTTCACTTGGAAATGAGGAAAATTGGAAGAGAAATGCATACAAGTGTCAGAAAATCTTTAAAGTCGATTATCTCGGAAACTATGAGAGATAGGGACCTCAAACTTTACATCTGTTTAGAGCCTCCTTCAAGCTTGAGATGTGCAAAATTTCACTTGGAAATGAGGAAAATTGGGCGAGAAATGCATACAAGTGTCAGAAAATCTTTAAAGTCGATTATCTCGGAAACTATGAGAGATAGGGACCTCAAACTTTACATCTGTTTAGAGCCTCCTTCAAGCTTGAGATGTGCGAAATTTCACTTGGAAATGAGGAAAATTGGGCGAGAAATGCATACAAGTGTCAGAAAATCTTTAAAGTCGATTATCTCGGAAATTATAAGAGATAGGGACCTCAAACTTTACATCTGTTTAGAGCCTCATTCAAGCTTGAGATGTGCGAAATTTCACTTGGAAATGAGGAAAATTGGGCGAGAAATGCATACAAGTGTCAGAAAATCTTTAAAGTCGATTATCTCGGAAACTATGAGAGATAGGGACCTCAAACTTTACATCGGTTTAGAGCCTCCTTCAAGCTTGAGATGTGCAAAATTTCACTTGGAAATGAGGAAAATTGGAAGAGAAATGCATACAAGTGTCAGAAAATCTTTAAAGTCGATTATCTCGGAAACTATGAGAGATAGGGACCTTAAACTTTACATCTGTTTAGAGCCTCCTTCAAGCTTGAGATGTGCAAAATTTCACTTGGAAATGAGGAAAATTGGAATAGAAATGCATACAAGTGTCAGAAAATCTTTAAAGTCGATTATCTCGGAAATTATAAGAGATAGGGACCTCAAACTTTACATCTGTTTAGAGCCTCCTTCAAGCTTGAGATGTGCAAAATTTCACTTGGAAATGAGGAAAATTGGAAGAGAAATGCATACAAGTGTCAGAAAATCATTAAAGTCGATTATCTCGGAAACTATGAGAGATAGGGACCTCAAACTTTACATCTGTTTAGAGCCTCCTTCAAGCTTGAGATGTGCGAAATTTCACTTGGAAATGAGGAAAATTGGGCGAGAAATGCATACAAGTGTCAGAAAATCTTTAAAGTCGATTATCTCGGAAACTATGAGAGATAGGGACCTCAAACTTTACATCTGTTTAGAGCCTCCTTCAAGCTTGAGATGTGCGAAATTTCACTTGGAAATGAGGAAAATTGGAAGAGAAATGCATACAAGTGTCAGAAAATCTTTAAAGTCGATTATCTCGGAAACTATGAGAGATAGGGACCTCAAACTTTACATCTCTTTAGAGCCTCCTTCAAGCTTGAGATGTGCAAAATTTCACTTGGAAATGAGGAAAATTGGGCGAGAAATGCATACAAGTGTCAGAAAATCTTTAAAGTCGATTATCTCGGAAACTATGAGAGATAGGGACCTCAAACTTTACATCTGTTTAGAGCCTCCTTCAAGCTTGAGATGTGCGAAATTTCACTTGGAAATGAGGAAAATTGGGCGAGAAATGCATACAAGTGTCAGAAAATCTTTAAAGTCGATTATCTCGGAAATTATAAGAGATAGGGACCTCAAACTTTACATCTGTTTAGAGCCTCCTTCAAGCTTGAGATGTGCGAAATTTCACTTGGAAATGAGGAAAATTGGAAGAGAAATGCATACAAGTGTCAGAAAATCTTTAAAGTCGATTATCTCGGAAACTATGAGAGATAGGGACCTCAAACTTTACATCTGTTTAGAGCCTCCTTCAAGCTTGAGATGTGCAAAATTTCACTTGGAAATGAGGAAAATTGGGCGAGAAATGCATACAAGTGTCAGAAAATCTTTAAAGTCGATTATCTCGGAAACTATGAGAGATAGGGACCTCAAACTTTACATCTGTTTAGAGCCTCCTTCAAGCTTGAGATGTGCGAAATTTCACTTGGAAATGAGGAAAATTGGGCGAGAAATGCATACAAGTGTCAGAAAATCTTTAAAGTCGATTATCTCGGAAATTATAAGAGATAGGGACCTCAAACTTTACATCTGTTTAGAGCCTCCTTCAAGCTTGAGATGTGCGAAATTTCACTTGGAAATGGGGAGAATTGGGCGAGCGATGCATACAAGTGTCAGAAAATCTTTAAAGTCGATTATCTCGGAAACTATGAGAGATAGGGACCTCAAACTTTACATCTGTTTAGAGCCCCTTCAAGCTTGAGATGTGCAAAATTTCACTTGGAAATGAGGAAAATTGGAAGAGAAATGCATACAAGTGTCAGAAAATCTTTAAAGTCGATTATCTCGGAAACTATGAGAGATAGGGACCTCAAACTTTACATCTGTTTAGAGCCTCCTTCAAGCTTGAGATGTGCAAAATTTCACTTGGAAATGAGGAAAATTGGAAGAGAAATGCATACAAGTGTCAGAAAATCTTTAAAGTCGATTATCTCGGAAACTATGAGAGATAGGGACCTTAAACTTTACATCTCTTTAGAGCCTCCTTCAAGCTTGAGATGTGCGAAATTTCACTTGGAAATGGGGAAAATTGGGCGAGAAATGCATACAAGTGTCAGAAAATCTTTAAAGTCGATTATCTCGGAAACTATGAGAGATAGGGACCTTAAACTTTACATCTCTTTAGAGCCTCCTTCAAGCTTGAGATGTGCAAAATTTCACTTGGAAATGAGGAAAATTGGAAGAGAAATGCATACAAGTGTCAGAAAATCTTTAAAGTCGATTATCTCGGAAACTATGAGAGATAGGGACCTCAAACTTTACATCTGTTTAGAGCCTCCTTCAAGCTTGAGATGTGCAAAATTTCACTTGGAAATGAGGAAAATTGGGCGAGAAATGCATACAAGTGTCAGAAAATCTTTAAAGTCGATTATCTCGGAAACTATGAGAGATAGGGACCTCAAACTTTACATCTGTTTAGAGCCTCCTTCAAGCTTGAGATGTGCGAAATTTCACTTGGAAATGAGGAAAATTGGGCGAGAAATGCATACAAGTGTCAGAAAATCTTTAAAGTCGATTATCTCGGAAATTATAAGAGATAGGGACCTCAAACTTTACATCTGTTTAGAGCCTCATTCAAGCTTGAGATGTGCGAAATTTCACTTGGAAATGAGGAAAATTGGGCGAGAAATGCATACAAGTGTCAGAAAATCTTTAAAGTCGATTATCTCGGAAACTATGAGAGATAGGGACCTTAAACTTTACATCTGTTTAGAGCCTCCTTCAAGCTTGAGATGTGCAAAATTTCACTTGGAAATGAGGAAAATTGGAAGAGAAATGCATACAAGTGTCAGAAAATCATTAAAGTCGATTATCTCGGAAACTATGAGAGATAGGGACCTCAAACTTTACATCTGTTTAGAGCCTCCTTCAAGCTTGAGATGTGCGAAATTTCACTTGGAAATGAGGAAAATTGGAAGAGAAATGCATACAAGTGTCAGAAAATCTTTAAAGTCGATTATCTCGGAAACTATGAGAGATAGGGACCTTAAACTTTACATCTGTTTAGAGCCTCCTTCAAGCTTGAGATGTGCAAAATTTCACTTGGAAATGAGGAAAATTGGAAGAGAAATGCATACAAGTGTCAGAAAATCTTTAAAGTCGATTATCTCGGAAACTATGAGAGATAGGGACCTCAAACTTTACATCTGTTTAGAGCCTCCTTCAAGCTTGAGATGTGCAAAATTTCACTTGGAAATGAGGAAAATTGGGCGAGAAATGCATACAAGTGTCAGAAAATCTTTAAAGTCGATTATCTCGGAAACTATGAGAGATAGGGACCTCAAACTTTACATCTGTTTAGAGCCTCCTTCAAGCTTGAGATGTGCGAAATTTCACTTGGAAATGAGGAAAATTGGGCGAGAAATGCATACAAGTGTCAGAAAATCTTTAAAGTCGATTATCTCGGAAATTATAAGAGATAGGGACCTCAAACTTTACATCTGTTTAGAGCCTCCTTCAAGCTTGAGATGTGCGAAATTTCACTTGGAAATGGGGAGAATTGGGCGAGCGATGCATACAAGTGTCAGAAAATCTTTAAAGTCGATTATCTCGGAAACTATGAGAGATAGGGACCTCAAACTTTACATCTGTTTAGAGCCCCTTCAAGCTTGAGATGTGCAAAATTTCACTTGGAAATGAGGAAAATTGGAAGAGAAATGCATACAAGTGTCAGAAAATCTTTAAAGTCGATTATCTCGGAAACTATGAGAGATAGGGACCTCAAACTTTACATCTGTTTAGAGCCTCCTTCAAGCTTGAGATGTGCGAAATTTCACTTGGAAATGAGGAAAATTGGGCGAGAAATGCATACAAGTGTCAGAAAATCTTTAAAGTCGATTATCTCGGAAACTATGAGAGATAGGGACCTCAAACTTTACATCTGTTTAGAGCCTCCTTCAAGCTTGAGATGTGCAAAACTTCACTTGGAAATGAGGAAAATTGGAAGAGAAATGCATACAAGTGTCAGAAAATCTTTAAAGTCGATTATCTCGGAAACTATGAGAGATAGGGACCTCAAACTTTACACCTGTTTAGAGCCTCCTTCAAGCTTGAGATGTGCGAAATTTCACTTGGAAATGAGGAAAATTGGGCGAGAAATGCATACAAGTGTCAGAAAATCTTTAAAGTCGATTATCTCGGAAACTATGAGAGATAAGGACCTCAAACTTTACATCTGTTTAGAGCCTCCTTCAAGCTTGAGATGTGCGAAATTTCACTTGGAAATGAGGAAAATTGGGCGAGAAATGCATACAAGTGTCAGAAAATCTTTAAAGTCGATTATCTCGGAAACTATGAGAGATAGGGACCTCATACTTTACATCTGTATAGAGCCTCCTTCAAGCTTGAGATGTGGAAAATTTCACTTGGAAATGGGGAGAATTGGGCGAGCGATGCATACAAGTGTCAGAAAATCTTTAAAGTCGATTATCTCGGAAACTATGAGAGATAGGGACCTCAAACTTTACATCTGTTTAGAGCCTCCTTCAAGCTTGAGATGTGCAAAATTTCACTTGGAAATGAGGAAAATTGGAAGAGAAATGCATAAAATAAATGCATCTGGGAAAGAAGATCTGGGATTTCCTGGAGGAAGCTCCAGGGATCCTCTGACCACAGAAGGTATCTGAAGAGTCTTGGGCATAATATGCAAGAAAATCCCAAAAGATCTGGGATTTCTTGGAGGAAGCTCCAGAAATCCTCTGACCACGGAAGGTATCTGAAGAGTCTTGGGCATAATATGCAAGAAAATCCCAAAAGATCTGGGATTTCTTGGAGGAAGCTCCAGAAATCCTCTGACCACGGAAGGTATCTGAAGAGTCTTGGGCATAATATGCAAGAAAATCCCAAAAGATCTGGGATTTCTTGGAGGAAGCTCCAGAAATCCTCTGACCACGGAAGGTATCTGAAGAGTCTTGGGCATAATATGCAAGAAAATCCCAAAAGATCTAGGATTTCTTGGAGGAAGCTCCAGAAATTCTCTGACCACGGAAGGTATCTGAAGAGTCTTGGGCATAATATGCAAGAAAATCCCAAAAGATCTGGGATTTCTTGGAGGAAGCTCCAGAAATCCTCTGACCACGGAAGGTATCTGAAGAGTCTTGGGCATAATATGCAAGAAAATCCCAAAAGATCTGGGATTTCTTGGAGGAAGCTCCAGAAATCCTCTGACCACGGAAGGTATCTGAAGAGTCTTGGGCATAATATGCAAGAAAATCCCAAAAGATCTAGGATTTCTTGGAGGAAGCTCCAGAAATCCTCTGACCACGGAAGGTATCTGAAGAGTCTTGGGCATAATATGCAAGAAAATCCCAAAAGATCTGGGATTTCTTGGAGAAAGCTCCAGAAATCCTCTGACCACGGAAGGTATCTGAAGAGTCTTGGGCATAATATGCAAGAAAATCCCAAAAGATCTAGGATTTCTTGGAGGAAGCTCCAGAAATCCTCTGACCACGGAAGGTATCTGAAGAGTCTTGGGCATAATATGCAAGAAAATCCCAAAAGATCTGGGATTTCTTGGAGGAAGCTCCAGAAATCCTCTGACCACGGAAGGTATCAGAAGAGTCTTGGGCATAATATGCAAGAAAATCCCAAAAGATCTGGGATTTCTTGGAGGAAGCTCCAGAAATCCTCTGACCACGGAAGGTATCAGAAGAGTCTTGGGCATAATATGCAAGAAAATCCCAAAAGATCTGGGATTTCTTGGAGGAAGCTCCAGAAATCCTCTGACCACGGAAGGTATCAGAAGAGTCTTGGGCATAATATGCAAGAAAATCCCAAAAGATCTGGGATTTCTTGGAGGAAGCTCCAGAAATCCTCTGACCACGGAAGGTATCAGAAGAGTCTTGGGCATAATATGCAAGAAAATCCCAAAAGATCTAGGATTTCTTGGAGGAAGCTCCAGAAATTCTCTGACCACGGAAGGTATCTGAAGAGTCTTGGGCATAATATGCAAGAAAATCCCAAAAGATCTAGGATTTCTTGGAGGAAGCTCCAGAAATTCTCTGACCACGGAAGGTATCTGAAGAGTCTTGGGCATAATATGCAAGAAAATCCCAAAAGATCTAGGATTTCTTGGAGGAAGCTCCAGAAATTCTCTGACCACGGAAGGTATCTGAAGAGTCTTGGGCATAATATGCAAGAAAATCCCAAAAGATCTAGGATTTCTTGGAGGAAGCTCCAGAAATCCTCTGACCACGGAAGGTATCAGAAGAGTCTTGGGCATAATATGCAAGAAAATCCCAAAAGATCTGGGATTTCTTGGAGGAAGCTCCAGAAATCCTCTGACCACGGAAGGTATCAGAAGAGTCTTGGGCATAATATGCAAGAAAATCCCAAAAGATCTGGGATTTCTTGGAGGAAGCTCCAGAAATCCTCTGACCACGGAAGGTATCAGAAGAGTCTTGGGCATAATATGCAAGAAAATCCCAAAAGATCTAGGATTTCTTGGAGGAAGCTCCAGAAATTCTCTGACCACGGAAGGTATCTGAAGAGTCTTGGGCATAATATGCAAGAAAATCCCAAAAGATCTGGGATTTCTTGGAGGAAGCTCCAGAAATCCTCTGACCACGGAAGGTATCTGAAGAGTCTTGGGCATAATATGCAAGAAAATCCCAAAAGATCTAGGATTTCTTGGAGGAAGCTCCAGAAATCCTCTGACCACGGAAGGTATCTGAAGAGTCTTGGGCATAATATGCAAGAAAATCCCAAAAGATCTGGGATTTCTTGGAGGAAGCTCCAGAAATCCTCTGACCACAGAAGGTATCAGAAGAGTCTTGGGCATAATATGCAAGAAAATCCCAAAAGATCTGGGATTTCTTGGAGGAAGCTCCAGAAATCCTCTGACCACGGAAGGTATCTGAAGAGTCTTGGGCATAATATGCAAGAAAATCCCAAAAGATCTGGGATTTCTTGGAGGAAGCTCCAGAAATCCTCTGACCACGGAAGGTATCTGAAGAGTCTTGGGCATAATATGCAAGAAAATCCCAAAAGATCTAGGATTTCTTGGAGGAAGCTCCAGAAATCCTCTGACCACGGAAGGTATCTGAAGAGTCTTGGGCATAATATGCAAGAAAATCCCAAAAGATCTGGGATTTCTTGGAGGAAGCTCCAGAAATCCTCTGACCACGGAAGGTATCAGAAGAGTCTTGGGCATAATATGCAAGAAAATCCCAAAAGATCTGGGATTTCTTGGAGGAAGCTCCAGAAATCCTCTGACCACGGAAGGTATCAGAAGAGTCTTGGGCATAATATGCAAGAAAATCCCAAAAGATCTAGGATTTCTTGGAGGAAGCTCCAGAAATCCTCTGACCACGGAAGGTATCAGAAGAGTCTTGGGCATAATATGCAAGAAAATCCCAAAATATCTAGGATTTCTTGGAGGAAGCTCCAGAAATCCTCTGACCACGGAAGGTATCAGAAGAGTCTTGGGCATAATATGCAAGAAAATCCCAAAAGATCTGGGATTTCTTGGAGGAAGCTCCAGAAATCCTCTGACCACGGAAGGTATCTGAAGAGTCTTGGGCATAATATGCAAGAAAATCCCAAAAGATCTAGGATTTCTTGGAGGAAGCTCCAGAAATCCTCTGACCACGGAAGGTATCTGAAGAGTCTTGGGCATAATATGCAAGAAAATCCCAAAAGATCTGGGATTTCTTGGAGGAAGCTCCAGAAATCCTCTGACCACGGAAGGTATCAGAAGAGTCTTGGGCATAATATGCAAGAAAATCCCAAAAGATCTAGGATTTCTTGGAGGAAGCTCCAGAAATCCTCTGACCACGGAAGGTATCAGAAGAGTCTTGGGCATAATATGCAAGAAAATCCCAAAAGATCTAGGATTTCTTGGAGGAAGCTCCAGAAATCCTCTGACCACGGAAGGTATCAGAAGAGTCTTGGGCATAATATGCAAGAAAATCCCAAAAGATCTGGGATTTCTTGGAGGAAGCTCCAGAAATCCTCTGACCACGGAAGGTATCAGAAGAGTCTTGGGCATAATATGCAAGAAAATCCCAAAAGATCTGGGATTTCTTGGAGGGAAGCTCCAGAAATCCTCTGACCACGGAAGGTATCAGAAGAGTCTTGGGCATAATATGCAAGAAAATCCCAAAAGATCTAGGATTTCTTGGAGGAAGCTCCAGAAATCCTCTGACCACGGAAGGTATCAGAAGAGTCTTAGGCATAATATGCAAGAAAATCCCAAAAGATCTAGGATTTCTTGGAGGAAGCTCCAGAAATCCTCTGACCACGGAAGGTATCTGAAGAGTCTTGGGCATAATATGCAAGAAAATCCCAAAAGATCTGGGATTTCTTGGAGGAAGCTCCAGAAATCCTCTGACCACGGAAGGTATCTGAAGAGTCTTGGGCATAATATGCAAGAAAATCCCAAAAGATCTAGGATTTCTTGGAGGAAGCTCCAGAAATCCTCTGACCACGGAAGGTATCTGAAGAGTCTTGGGCATAATATGCAAGAAAATCCCAAAAGATCTGGGATTTCTTGGAGGAAGCTCCAGAAATCCTCTGACCACGGAAGGTATCAGAAGAGTCTTGGGCATAATATGCAAGAAAATCCCAAAAGATCTGGGATTTCTTGGAGGAAGCTCCAGAAATCCTCTGACCACGGAAGGTATCTGAAGAGTCTTGGGCATAATATGCAAGAAAATCCCAAAAGATCTAGGATTTCTTGGAGGAAGCTCCAGAAATCCTCTGACCACGGAAGGTATCTGAAGAGTCTTGGGCATAATATGCAAGAAAATCCCAAAAGATCTGGGATTTCTTGGAGGAAGCTCCAGAAATCCTCTGACCACGGAAGGTATCAGAAGAGTCTTGGGCATAATATGCAAGAAAATCCCAAAAGATCTGGGATTTCTTGGAGGAAGCTCCAGAAATCCTCTGACCACGGAAGGTATCAGAAGAGTCTTGGGCATAATATGCAAGAAAATCCCAAAAGATCTGGGATTTCTTGGAGGAAGCTCCAGAAATCCTCTGACCACGGAAGGTATCAGAAGAGTCTTGGGCATAATATGCAA